>NC_092646.1:23332892-23557892 GCF_039555335.1 Amphiura filiformis
TACATAGTACATACACGTGAACTTCAGCTATCAATATCACTAGTCCTCCTCAAGGTTGCCACAATATTTTGCCCAAATGGGCGCGGCATGCACCTATGTCCAAAGCGGCGGAGATCGCTCTCATAGCAACCTATTCACCTGCTATTAAAGCAAAGTAGCCCAAGTTCAATGGCAGTAAATGATGGTACCTGAACACCAGAGAGAATTGGGCAATATTAAGGAAGGGGTATGAACGTTTGGACAGTATTTATTGTGGGACATTAGAGCACATCAGACATATCGAATTGCATTCTGAATACGAAGAATGGCCTTCTGATATCAAATAATTTTGATTTTTGAAATTCGCAATGTAATACACATTTTATGGCAAATCATTAAAATTGACATTTTGATATTTAACAGTACTTTGTAAACTTTGTAAATCTGATGATTTCTACCTAAGGCCGTATAAAATTAATGTTTTGGTTCTCGTCCCTCCTCCTCAATTTCTGGGATTTGTCAGATTTTTTTTTTTTTTTAGATTTTTCAATTATTTTAGACTTTGGAATGATTTATGAATTTTTCATACATATAAATAAGTTTATTAGAGAACAAGGACCACTTCCAAGTCTTTTTGTGGTAGGCCTACTCTAGGGGGTTTATACCTCAGAATCTCACATTTGAAAAAAAAAAAAAAAAAAGTGCCTCATCGTTTCCTCGAGCACTGTTGGAAAAGACCGAAAACTACAGACAATGCTGATATTACATACTGAAAAAAAAAAAAAAAAAAAACACCTCCTCCCTCATCAATTCATGAAAATCCTCTGGACGAGAACCAAAATATTAATTTTATACGGCCTAAAGTGTATGTAGGTGGGATGAAAAGCCGACGATCAATTGAAAATTTTGACCTTTCGTATTGAAGATATGGATTTTTTCCCAAAACACACAAAAAATTAGGTCTTTTTGGGAAAAAATCCATATCTTCAATATGAAAGGTCAAAATTTTCAAATGATTGTCGGCTTTTCCTACCAGCTACATACGCTTTAAGACTATATCATTAAAATTAAAATTTACTTCGAGGACTGTTATATCTCCAAAATGTGAAAAATATCAAATTTTAATAATTTGTCATAAAATTTGTATTATATCGTGAATTTCATAAAATGAAAATTATTTGATATCAGAAAGACATTCTTCGTATTCAGAATGCAATTCGATAGGTCTGATGTGCTCTCATGTCCCACAAAAATGCTGTCGAAACGCTCAAAACGCTCATTCTAGATCCCTTAACAGAATTCCGAGAGAGTAGGCCTAATATAAACCGGATGCATGTAGGCCGCCTATAATTTAGTTTTTATTCCGATGGTGCATCTAAAACTTTAAATAAGCAAAATAACTTATTAAACAGTTAAAACAAAATCAAAGGATAGGGCCTATTTTATCCAAATCTATAAAATAGAAATCTATTAATTATTTATTAAATCTATCCAATTATTTAAATGATGACCCTCCCGCGGTGCCGGCCCCCTCGCCTTTGTTTCACGGCGCAATTCTTTTCCTGAGATGCATGAAATTTGAGGGAAATTTAACTTTTCTTAAAGTAGCCCAATTGGGCGGATGAGGCGCATTTTGGCAACCTGTACACAAGATAACCCACCTTCTTTCTTCCACGCTTCATCGAGTCATGGTTCATGAATCACTCGAGTTCTTGAAGAACGAAATAAACAATTATTGTCATGTGAAGTGGTTTCCTTTTTCGCGCGAGTGACATAGAAGATGACAGTCGTGACACAGCCACTTGAGACGGCCAACACAAAAGAATATATTGATTGACAAAGTCATTTATGACGTGTTAACGTGCGTGTCAATGGGGAAATGAATACCCGTTTAAAATAAATTCTTACAAGGAAAATATTTTCATGAAAAATTTGCTACTATTTGTAGTTATTTTCAAAATATTTGGAGGTCATGAACCTCTTTTTCGCCATACATCCTGGATTTTAAAATTACGACAGTGATTCTGAAAGTAAAGGATCAATTGAATCAAAAGCTTGATTAAGAACGAAATAATATTAAGAATAAGATACTGTTTGAAACATACCACAGAGTCATACTCTATGGTATGAGGGGGTAAGGGTGTGAGGCAGTAGCGTAGCCAGCAGGGGGTCCCTCCCCCAGTCTGACAAAAAATAAAAAATGAAAGAAAAAAGTGCCTCTCTAACAAATTTTGAAAGCAACTTTTTGCACGCTACGCGCACACATCTTTTTTGAAGCTCGAAGACTTTACATGTATGCCAAAATAAATCAGTAGGCCTATAGTACTGGTCAAAATGATGCAATCAGGAATTTTTTTTCATCTTTTCCCCCATTTTTTTTATCCCCCAACCCCCACCCACCCAACCGGGGTGTTGGTTTTTGCGCGGGTGATTACATTTTAAGTTTAGTTTTGTGTGTAAAACCGGATACTGGAAAGTCTACGTTGTTGCCGTGACTGAATATAAGCCTGCAGTCCTGCACTTTTCCCCGTAAGAGCAAACGGCCACAGACTACGAGCCGCACTGGTATCATGTTTCAGTATCGCCCCCAGTGCCGTATTATAGCCATGATGGTGAGGGTGGGTGACGGTGCCACCCCGGGGTGCATAGGGCCTGCACTTTGGCTCGTTTTTTGCAGGTTTACATGGTCCAATAATCACAAGATGACTGACATGTGGTAACAAAGGAAGCAGTCACTGCAATTTGATTATGTCCCATATGATTGGCCATTCAAGACACCCATGTGAATATACTATAGCGGCCTTTTCAAAATATAATACCTGTTTGCTTGATTGCATTGACAATATCCGGGAACAATAGGCCTACACACAGTATATGCATTGGACAAACTTTTTACAATAAGCATGATAAGTGATGATGTGACCTCCAGATTTATACATCGTTCGTCTCGCACACTGACAACATTTGATTGAATGGACTGTAGGCTATTGCGCCGTGATTACGGTGAAGGACACTTTTCAAATCCTTTGTTTGGAGCCAATCAATAAAAGCATGCAGGGCCTCTATACCCATGTACAGTTTATCCCTTACATAACCTATGTCTTGAATACGCTGGCAAAGTTATGTAATAATCGGATTAATACTATATATATAGCAGTAGGTAAAAACAAGTTTTGAATAATCCGCGCTACAAAGTCCCATTCAGTGATCCCAGCGAAAGTGAAAAAACAATCAAATTGTTACGTTTATAATTTTTTTTAATGAAAAACAAATGGCAAAAACAAACAAACAGGAAAACGACAGTATTGACGAAGTTGAAGCCCCATTCAAATACATGTAGCTAATTTATATACTGTCAGTACCGGTATATAAATTACAGACTCACGTAAATGCATTATGTTTTGCCTTAGACACACGGCTTTCGGCTGAACCACTGCACTAGCAAGCTTTGTTAGCACATCTATGACAATGACGAAAGGTACAAAATCAGCCATATAAGGCCTTTAGATAGCAGAAGACACCAAATGACCAAATTGGTGTTTTATGACCTTTGACATTCTTTTGTGGCGAGTGACATGGTCTTTCAATTCACGCCGAGTGTCCTTGACAGGTTTGACTATGCTTCAGTGGTCATGAAAGAATTCAAAAGATAACCTCTGCCCCAATAATCCCAAGCAATTGTCTGAAACTGCTCCTCGGATCATAAGAACTCAGTCCTCAAATGATAGTCATAGTAATGTCCAAAATATAAAAATTACTGACTATCATTGAAGACAGAAATTCCGCAGTCTAGTATCCAAAATCTGAATTTTAATGATTTTTACGATCGTCGGGATGAAAAAAAAAAATAAAAAATCACTGAATATTCCTTTAGTTCCCTCCTCTCCTTACCCTGGCAATATAAATCAAAGAAAAATAAATAAAACAAGAAAAGAAAAAAAAAGACAAAGAAAATTAACCAAATTAAAGACTTAATGTACGATCATTATATACTCAAAATGCTGAAATAATACTAGTAATAATTATCGGGAATGGTTTCTGTTAATTTTGAGCTAAAATAATAAGGTGAAGTGAAAGAAACACTGCTTGTTATTTTGGCCGTTTAACACGCAGTTCTATGGGAGGACATTATGACTTTATGTCGAACTTTGCTCTATTTACCTACAAACACAAGCAATTTGGCTGATTCCATTTAGGTGCAAGTTGTAAACATTACAAATATGCTAAAAAATCAGGTTTGAAAAAAATTAACCAAATTCATATTATAAGATCGTACATTATGACTTTAAGGGATCTGGAATGAGCGTTTTGAGCGTTTCGATAGTATTTTTGTGGGACATGAGAGCACATCAGACATATCGAATTGCATTCTGAATACGAAGAATGTCTTTCTGATATCAAATAAATTTCATTGAAATTTATGATATAATACAAATTTTATGACAAATTATTAAAATTTGATATTTTTCACATTTTTGATATATAACAGTCCTCGAAGTAAATATCATAAATCTAATGATATATTCTTAAACAGTCCCTGGTATACCATACATGTATAGTCCTATGTATAGTAATTTTGCTTTATCTGTTTTGTGCTGTTTGAACAAATAGTTCAACATAATTTCCATAAAATGTAAGCTTTTACTGTCAGATATGTCCCCTTTTAATTTTGAGCAGAACAAGTGAGGTAAAGCAAAGAAAATTGGAATTTACTACTACTACTACTAGCGCCAAAGAGTGTTATACGATTGAAAAACGGTACGATCCTTTGGGTGGGGGTGTGTAGGTGTGCGTATGTGTGTCCTGCACGCGTATTTTTTCTGTAACTATAATGGGACGCAATACGATACCGGTATGTTATAAGAATCAAACTTACAAGAAAAATGGCTCTTGTCAAATCCTACAATTCTGTCAGAGAGATTATGCATATTTGCATTAAATTTTAATTAATTGACATAATTGATTAATTAATAAATATTTTATTTAATGATTTACCATAATTCCAAACATGTCAAACAATGTGTCAAATTAAAGCTAATGAAATGCTTTATAAATTGGTCAGATAGAGCACATTTTGCAGAATGCATTTAGTATTTTAGTTACATGACTCCAAACATTCTATTCCCATTTTTTGCTATACACGCATAGGAGCTGTACATGTACTTTTAAAATCCGCGCCTAATCATGCTAATCAATAATAATAGTCTTTCACCCCATTGTCAAACCTAGAGTGTGATGGTTTTGTAGCAGATGACAGTGCTCATTCAAGCCTGTCAAGGTCAGTTAGTAGCCACTTGCTGAATGGATGGCCATTATCAGCTATCAAAGAGATGCCTTGTGCAGCTGCCAATCACAGTAGAGGTTTGATAACATTTTGTTAAAACCCAAATGTGATATAAGGACAAAGCTGTGCATGTTGGTACTTAATTGTTTGGATTCTTATGTTGAAATGCCCTTGTATTAGTATTTTTATGTGTGGTGTATATTGTTCATAAATTATATAGCTTTTAAATTATGGGCATTTTTGCTCTGTTGCACTGTACCATTATGGAATATGAGCAAATCAATTACCGACACAAGCAGGTATACAGTGCATTATTTTATTTTTATTTCGTAGCTCAGGAGCACAGCTCACTTGGTAAGGCATCAGAATTTTGTTCACGAGCGCTTCGAACTTTAAATCGGAACGTGGTGAGTTCGAGCCTCATCAGGGTCACATTAATTTTATAAACCAAATATTGTTCGAACTTTTCATATTTGTTTTTCTTTTATTGTTTCTTTTCTTTGTCTTTTTTTTCTTGTTTTATTTATTTTTCTTTGATTCATATTGCCAAGGTAAGGAGAGGAGGGAACTAACGGCCCATTCAGTGTTTTTTTCATCCGGACGATCGTAAAAATCATCAAAATTCAGATTTTGTACTGCGGAACTCAGTCTTCAATGATATAGTAGTCAGTAATAATATTTTGGTCATTATATGACTATCATCATTTGACGACTGAGTTCTTCTTATGATACAATCCGAAAAGCAGTTTCAGACAATTGCTTGGGATTGTTGGGGCAGAGGTTATCTTTTGAATTCTTTCATGACCACTGAAGCAGAGTCAAACCTGTCAAGGACACTCGGCGTGAATTGAACTGACCATGTCACTCGCCACAAAAGAATGTCAAAGGTCATAAAACATCAATTTGGTGTCTTCTGCTAGTGGTTCAGCCAAAAGCCGTGTAGGCCTATTTAAGACAAAAATAATGCATTTACGTGAATCTGTAATTACAGACAGTATATAAATTAGCTACATGTAGGCCTATTTGAATGGGGCTTCAACTTCGTCGATACTGCCGTTTTCTTGGGTTTTTTGCCAATTTTTTTCATTAAAAATTTTTATAAAAGTAACAATTTGATTTTTTTTTTCACTTTCGCTGGGATCACTGAATTGGGCTTTGCAACGCGATAGGCCTATATTCAATACTTGTATTCACCTACTGTTATAGCATTAGTCCGATTATTACACAACTTCGCCAGCGTATTCAAGACATCCAATGCAAATAATCACCTAGATTATGACGTAGCATACCGTAAATATGGCGGAGTACTCAAATTCATTCAACAAACGCATGATTACAAGCTATTGCAATCTACCGCGACAGCTCGTCTCACACACATAACAAATGCACTATACGATCAAATAGGTTGACGACAACGTTTGATTGAATGCACTGCATTGCGCCATGATTACGGTGAAGGACACCGGTTCAAATCCTTTGTATGGAGCCAATCAATAATTTCACGCACATCCTCTATTATTGCCAAATTATTGCCCGGGATGATTGCACACTGTAAAAGAGCTATTGTTATAATGTTTGATGAAATCGTGTTTAACTATTTGCTTAAGAACGGCACAATACAGATAAAGCAGACAGATTTACTACATGTGGTACATGTATATACATAATAGGGAATGTGTGAGAGTCGATTATTACCTAATTATAATAGGGGCGTATCCAAAAATGAATTCACGCCCCTTTCAAATGTCGAGCCAAAGTGCAGGCCCTATGGCCACCCCCGCTCATCATGGCCGTCGGTTCATCTAAGGCCGTCGGTACACGAAGGGCGTTGGTGAATAAAAAAATGTAAGCACTTGACTCCCCGGGACTTGACTGCTCATCTTGGATGTAACTTTTTTGTGTGTAAAACCGGATACTGGAAAGTCTACGTTCTGGTTTACGTTGTTACCGTGACTGAATGTTATGCCCCTGTCAGACTTTCATGCCGCTGCGGCAAGCGGCATGACGTATCAGCCAATCATAAGCCTTGATTGTGTCCGTTTGTCTGCAATGCGCATGCTTCATGCCACTCAGCGGCATTAAAGTATGAAACTAGCATTTAGCTGACACAGTAAACAGTCGCTACACTTTTTGAGGGCATATTTCTAACAATGTTGGTGTAGTTGGAGGTGTATGTATAGACCACTTGACATCACTGTTTATCAACAAAGGCGAGGGACTCGTCTATCGATATGCTCGAACGAGCCGCTACGCTGTTCAATGGCTTTCCTGTACTATATGAAATGTGGCGGGCGATTTAAAATGCACGTGCCCTTAGCAGACTACGATGCGTACGCACACTGCAGGGCAAAGAACAATTGAAATTGCCATAATGCGCGCGCATACTGCCGGGCAATGACGTCAGATGCCAAGTGGTAATTGTTTTGGTTAGTTTTCGGTAGTGGCACTATTAATTATCATGATAATATTTTGAAAGAAAGTTCACTGTCCTGTTGAAGCAAATAAATAGGCACTTCTCGTTACCAGTGTTAGGAGTGTTGTTACTGTTGCTGTTGTTTCATTTCATAGGCTACTATTTAATTGTTTTATACCCTTCATGTCTAAATGAAGACATGAGTGCAAGAAGACAGTAAGTCCACTTGGCCCCTCAACATGTACACACTAAAGTTGCGTATGGTTTCGTATAGTTTGGTAATGTTTTAAAACAAAACCCCTAAGAAACTATTATATACGTACGTAACTTTGGTGTATACATGTTGAGGGGCTAAGTGGACTTACGGTCTTCTTGCGCTCAGGTCTTCAAATGAAATCCATGCAGCCTTACAATCTAAATTTCAAGGATCTAAAATAAATCCCAAGGATTGTGATTAGGGACCAATCAAGTATAAGATTTAAAATTAACAGATTTGAAATTAAATCTTTAAGATTTAAAATTCAAATCTATAATAAGATGAAATCTGAAATTGATTGGTCCCTAATTACAACCTCAATGATTTAATTTTAAATCCTTGTAATTTAGAGTGTAATGGTTATGTTTGTTTCATCAAAATACTATGCAAAATATAACGTGAAGGGTTCCGAAAAACATGTCAGAAAAATATTGTTTATTTAATCACAGTAACCAGTAACTATGGCATCAATCATTGAACCATTACGTATACAGAATTCTTCAGCATAATCTACGATAGATATCAACAAAAGTAGCGCCTTAATCGCTATATAACCCAATGTCAAATTGAAAACTGAGTGTCAATGCCATTGTCAAAAATCACTGAATATCTTGATTGAATTTTGAAAGTTGACCGCACTCTAACTGAAGCAGACACTATGGAGCACAATTGCCTCATCCCAATGGCATAGTTCAATAACCTCAATGAAACACTGGTAGTACAAAATTGGACCTCAAGTTGCAGAGTATGAGTTTTCGTACCAAATTTTCAAAGGTCATTCAATGAATGTACAAATGTATTGGGGTTAAAGAACTGTGCCCTGATATATGAGCATGTTGTGGATCCTAGTGACTTTAACTGAAGCAGAACAGCTATATTGAATAATATAGTGCAGACAATATAACCTTACTGCAATTATACGAGTACACACACAGTCATGAGAAGCGTCCTTAATGCAGTACATTATTTATGACACAGATAGCATCGATCATTTGTGCCAAAATGATGAGAAACTTATCTATTCTAACACTATGGTTGCCATGGTTATTTGCAGGAATCGTTGCTCAAGATCCTTTCTTACAATTCCCACCGTCGAACACACAGGGACTTAAGAATCACGACGTGACAATGTATTGTCAGGTGGCCGACAAAGGCAGCAGCGACTTGTTCTGGCATTGCACCAGTCATAATGGTAACCTTGAAGTCACCATCGGACCAGAGACGAACACTAATCTACTAGCCCTACCACGGTATATCATCGATAATTCTGCCGCAACTTTAGGCCAGTACAATCTGATTATTTCCAATGTTACTGAATTGGATAGTGGTACGTGTGACTGTTTGATAATCGACAGTAAAGGGAACCCTCAATGGAGTGGAGCTCGGCTGGATGTTGTGGATGTTCCATCTCAACCTGAAGAGCCATCATGTACCATTGACAAGGACAGTACTCCGGGTCAATCTATCGGGACCTTCGTAGCCGAGGACACTGTCACGTTGTCTTGTGAAAGCAAAGGTGGTGTTCCGTTGCCAGAGATCCATTGGGAGATCGTCCGTCTCGGCAGTAATGGTAAAGGAACTAAGATTCATTCCATTATTTCTACGTCAGAAAACTCTATCACAGCAATTGCTGAATATAGCATTACGTCATTGGATCACAGTGCTTATTTTCAGTGTGTTCAAAATCACGTGACAGTCAATGAGACAATCACGTGCAGTCCTACGTACACGAACAGCCTAACTGCTGTCACGCGCGGGATTGGATCATGGTCTAATCCAATAGCAGTCAAATATCCTCCAGTTCTGACCTTCGTACCCTCTAGTTTGGAAGTCAGTGACGTCACTCTGGAGTCAACCACGGAAACTATAAGATGCGAATATCACGCTAATCCCGGTATTGATTGGGGACCTATCATTAGACACAGACCCTTATTCGTCAACGAAACTCTGACGCTGATCTCCAATGAAATTAATAACGCTTCCGTCACATCCGTGGATCTTCTTCTTCTCCCCGATGATGTCGGGAAAGTTATAGAGTGCGTAGCGTCAAATGAGCTTGGTGTTTCTGTAACAACTTTAGAAATTGAGCGATATATGCCGAAGTCGGAGAAAGCAGATCTTCCAACTTGGATCCTTGTGATTATTATCCTGTCATGTTGTTTGCTGTTATTCATTATCGCAGCTGTGGTGTTGTGTCTAGCTATCTTCTTCTGGAAAAGGAAGAAAAATAATATCAGCAGCAGCGCGGATCACATCAATAGTTGGAAGCTTAACAATGATACGAGTTCGGAAGATAATGAGTCAGTTGATGTAGAAAGACAGCAAGAAAATAACGACGACGATGACGAAGAACAAACAGAAGAAGTACATGAAGGAGGGGAAGAAGAAGAAGAGCCGGAGCCTGACGTACTGGAAAACGTAGACGTGACTGAATTTGAGGGAGGACAAGAGTTAGTTGGAACACCGGAAGTAGTTGAGGATGAGGAATCGCCCCCACCTTCTTTAGATCCGGGACTTTTTCAACCATCATGGTCAACACGATTATATGATCAGATACCGTTGGATCTATATTAGATTGACTTATTATAACTGTAAACTGTATATACATGTAATATATTGAGAGCTTTAAATTGTTTCCAAAACTTTTGCAAATTTACCTCAGTGGCGTAGCCAGGACTTTGTCACAGGGAGGGAGTACTTGAGCTCAGCAATACATCAAAGAATGTCTTCCAGCTCTCACAAAAATACTGTGCAAACGCGTAAAAAGCTAATATCCGATCCCTTAAAAGACATTTGAATATCATTTTAAAAATATCGTTCACATCGTGGTACTCTTGTTGGACAATAACAAATACGTGTTTTTATTGTATCGATAAAAAGCCTGATATAAATAATAACATTAATATTGGGCAATTGCAGAAAATGAGTGCACACCACCTATAGAACTTTTCAATTGTCTGGATTTCCAAAGTTTGCTTTCTGAAAACGACTCTTTACTGACATTCTAGTTGCCAATCATTAGGAAATGAATTTAGAGAAAACCTTCTGTTAATAAAATACTATGCTGAGCCACCAGCCTGGGTGGTTCACGCTCCAGTAATTTCAGATGATTGAGCTCAGTAATACATCAAAGAATGTCTTCCAATTCATGAAAACAAATAGATAATCAGCTTATCGGATTAAAAGCTTAGAGGGAAGGTCTTGCTGCTCAACGAGTTTTGTAATTATCATCAGGTTTTCTCCAAATTCATTCTCTAATGTGTTACTGGAAAATAAAAATGCAGTTAAATGAATGCAAAAAATCATGGACATGTCCAAAATGAGCTCTCAAAATAATACGGAACTTATATGTTCCGCTGCATTTTTCACCTTTGGACACATTAAAAGTCTGGATTTCCAACAAATTACGACTGGACATAAAATCCAGAAATCCGAACTTCATGGGTGTGCATCTATTTTATGGAATAGCTTATTATAAGAACTAACATTTCGACTGCTAGTGCCAGAGGTGGGTAAGTGCGATAGCTGCCATGTGTAGATGAGTGCAATATATAATTCAAGTGCCAGATATTCACAGGGCAGCTATTGTACTTACCCACTTCTGGCACTGAGTAGTCGTTTTGCCAAACCATCTATCTTTCCGTTTGTACCACTGTAGTATTAAAGCCTGCTTCGAATTCCAATATTCGATGCAACATGATGTTGTTTTGTATTCGTTATCTTTTTCCTTTAGTCATGTATATAACTTTGAACTTCTGACGAATGTTATATATTATTTCCACCCAGAGGATGATTTAAGCACTACCCAACACCCCACTGGGGTAACTGTGCAGTGAGCGGAGCTGTATGAGTAATACGGTATGACACCACTGCTCTGCTATATACTGCACAGACAAGCATGGTAAAATTTGAATTTGTACTGCTATATTTACAATAAAAACACTGTTAATTTGCTGGTCGATTTCACATTTTATGTTATCTATATACAGAAGGTGTGAATTATCCTTTATACACACATCACTTTTGTTCTGAAATCGACCAAGTATTAATGACACACATACAATTCTAAAACAACATCTTTTGCACAGAGTTCAATGGGATTTGAAAAGTAAAGTAGTTGAAACTCGAGTGATAACACTTTTGCAGTACATGATGGGGCTTAAATCATCCTGATTTCCACCCGAGATTCCCACCAGATAATATTATTAGACATCAAATATCGAGGGCTTAAAACCAGAACCATCCATGTCCACAATTACATGTTACTCACTCGGCAACAAATGGACGGTTAATTCTGCCCTCCATATAATAAATGTAGTGACTTTGGGGTATAGACGAATCCAACGAGCCAAGTCATGGTCAGGATTTGGTCGGCCATTATTGGGTCCCCGCATGCACCAAACTGGTAGCTACTGGTGTTGTGAGCCCGGTTGTGAGTGCCCAATTGGGTGGATTAAACCCGCTTAAAATTCGAGGTTAGATTATTTTGTGTTGTAAACTGTCATCATTCTTTTGTCTACGTGTAACACGGGTGATAGAATGCAGTTTAAAATACCAAGGCCGCATCATTTCATATTTTAGGTGAGATTGAGCCGACGGGGACCCAGCTAATGGCTGCCATTGAGGTGTAGGAATGCGTGAAATTGGATTCGTCTATACGCATGATCACTTGCGTCAGGAAGGAAAGTTGAGATAGAACTTTCCTGGTCTAACTAACCTGAGACGCAACATTTGGTATTTTCGTCTCAGAACTAACTAAACATCTCAAAAAAAGTAACTAACCCCCTTAAATAATGGCCATTATTCAAAAACGGGCGATTGTATTACAAATCAGTAAAATGCGTTGGAAGCAGAATTTATGTCTGTACATCTTGACACCTCATTTCCCGGCCTCATTTGTAGCAATTGACTAAATATTGACGTCACAGCGTAGGCCTACATTTAAATAAATGTAAACCAAGATTTGAAAGTTGCAGTAAATTCTATTGATTTGCATTCAGGATAATGGAAGAAAATTGGCCAGGGGTGTAGTACCACCTTAATGAGTTAAAATTACAAAAAAGATTGTACATCTGACATTGGATGGATTTAACCGTTTAACAAACAACATTCCAACGTGTTTATTCATAAACAACATTTCAAAAGATTTAGTGCCATGAAATAAGCTGAAATATAATAATATGAACGTATAATAAGTTCAAAACGCATGGGCGACTCAGAGTTATAAGCACATGCATGAATGCGCTTAATAAAACGCTTAAAAAGAAATCGTTACGCCCGGGTAAGTTGCCACAAAAATAAAGGGCACTCCTACAAATTGAGTGTCAAAAATCTCAACCAAGTGTACAAGATTATTTTGATTTGGAGCATAATATATATGTATTAAAAGGGTATTTTGTGATCCACAGCCTCATCCCTCCTCCACTTTTCTACAAAAAAAAGTTGAGATTTTTATACTACCATGATTATACTGATGGAAACCTCTTGCTATTATGTACCAAAAAATTCAAGACAAATTTGAATTTCGTTCTGGTATACCATGATACCAGAACGAATAATTACAACATTGCCCTATGTAGCAGTGTAATACACACAATCATACATAACTCGCAAACGCTGGGAAATAAGCTTTTTTCGTGGATATCTACCCCGGTACTGAAAAATGTCATAACCGAAATCCTCCTTTAATTTATATGAGATCCACCAAGCCAAAAGAGTCAAACGTTGGACCATAAACCACGTAGTCGGAACTAGGCCTATACACTGCAAAAACAAGTGTTGATAGATTAACACTATTTGAATAACACTTAAACATGTTAAACCGATAATGTATTAACATTTATGTTAAAATATTAACAATTGCGTGTTAAAATATAAACAAAAATGTTAATATTTGAACACGTTAACGGTTTAACGTGTTTAAAAAGTGTTACTCTTATACTTTTTAGTGTTAATCTATTAACACTTGTTTTTAGAGAGTGTTGTTACCGTGTTAAATGCGTTTAAAACGAACACCCTCATTTAATCATTAGTATTAATGTATTAATAAAAGTGTGAAAGTGTTAATATTTTAACACACAATTGTTAATAGTGTAACACAAATGTTAATATTTTAACACATTAACTGTTTAACGTGTTTAAAAAGTGTTACTCAAATAGTGTCAATCTATTAACACTTGTTTTTAGATCTGAGAGGTGTTTTAGCTCAATGTGAGGGTGTTAAGTAAAGAATTATAAAAGTATACATTTTTAGAATAGCAAAGACTTGATGAATTCATATGTGAGGTCAAAGTTGGGCCAAAATGCTCGTTTTTTGAGAAAATCCCCCCAAAACGGGGTTTTCGGTCAACGTAACAAAAATTTTTATTTATTTTTAAAAGCCAGATAAAAATATCTCGGAACAGCTTTTTTTATTTTTTTGAATTTTGACCAAAATTTGCTCAATTTTCAAAAAAGAATCATAAAAAAGCCTGATTTTCGCCCAGATTTCAAATATTTTTGATTTTTGGTGAAGTTAGTCATAATTCGAAAAAAATGTTCCTATAGATAAAAATTATTAATCTAGTTTTTAAAAATTAATGTAAAAAACCCTGTTTTTTTATTTTCTCCAAAAATGATCATTTTGGCCCAAATTTGCTCTCAAGGATGAATTTATGAAGTCTTTGACATTCTAAATAATGCACTATACTTTTATAGAACAACAATTTAGCAGTTATGAGGCCCTTAGGTTTCCATATTTCCATATTTTTTTTAATCCAAAAAAAAAATAGTTCTGTATTTTTCTGAAATGGGGAGAAGGGTCGGTATTCATTTGCACAGTAAACATGGTAAAAAAAAACCCTTTTCCCAGATTTTCCAGATTACGGTCGGTCGGTGGAGGACAAACAAACGTTTTTTTTGTGTTTTTTTGCCTTACGATTCCACTGTTTTAAGCTTAGCGGGATTTGGGATCAAGGGATCAAAAATTGTGTATAGGCCCCTACGGATCATGCAGTGAGGGGCCCGGTGAGAGGCCAATGGTCTGCCAGGCCTGTGGTCTGCCAAAAAATACTCGCACTCTCTTCCGTCGGGCCTCTTCCGACAGTCCCCCTTTCATGCCATACCGTAAAATTATGCAATGCCGTCTACAAGAATCATCACGAGCCTCTAATGGAATGTTCAGAAATTCTGCATGGTGGGTGGGGGAGGGGATGGAGTGGGTCGAAAAATATTTTTTTCGTGTTTAAAAAAATTACCCCACCCCCTCTTCGTGGACCCAAAACTTTTTTGATCCCCTAATGGACTTAAAGTTAAAACTTAGGGTACAAAACTATTTTATAACGAAACTAGGACTCTATATCATTTATCTTCTGACCCTCCTGGTTTGTTCTTTATGCGCACAGCTAATACTGGTGCAACACCCCCCGGGGGGGGGGGGGGCACTCAACACAAATGACCATGCGGGTATGCTCCCCCGGAAAGACCCCCCTTTTGGGTTTCGCAGCTCCGAAAGACCCCCTATATTTGACCAAAATAAAGCTCCGAAAGACCCTTGATTTTGATAATTTCAGCTCTAAAAGACCCAAAAATTGCTTAGTCCTCATATTGCTTGTTTTTTTAGGCAATTTTCAACCAAAAAAACAAGAAAGACCCTTGATTTTGAATTTTTGCAGCTCCAAAAGACCCCATTTTACTTGTACACAGCCCGGTTCGCAGCTCCGAAAGACCCCCTTTTACCGGTACGCCGTCAGCTCCCAAAGACCCACCACCTCAAAATTCCGGGGAGCATACCCACCAAATTTTTTGATGTGCCCCCAGGCAACACCAGTCAGTCCAGTTGAAACACGAAGGCTCAAACATGCCAAAGCTTCATCAAAAACATGACTCTCGAAGCCCGGTTTTGAAGTAATGACAATTTTTTTCTTTTAAATTTTAGCAGTAGTACGGCCCTACAACAACTCCTTTTCCGCATTTCAACCGGGAATCAAGACAAACACCAACGGACTCAAGAAAGATGGGGACGAGCTGGCATGGGCCTAACTATTTTGGTGACGTATCCAAAATTACGCGGTATTGCCTTTGGAGCTTCAGGGCAGTCGAGAACCACAAACAATCATAATTATAGCTGGATAGGAAACAACATTTTTGCTTTATTATCCATAAAAAAGGACAAATTTTTATATTTAAATTATAATAAAAAATTTAAATTTAAAAATAATATAAAGATTTGTCTTTATATGGGGAAAACCTCATTTAATCTAATTACTGCATGACGCTATTTCCAGCATCCCAGCCTACTTCCGTGTGACCTTTCATGTCAACTACGCGTGCGCAGACACAGTAATTTGTCAACCGGGAAGTTTGTTTTTGTCGTAAAGCCTAAAAAATCGGTGATAAAAAGCAGCTAAAATTATAGTGGATCATCACTTCTTTCGAGTTTTGTTGTGCTTGTGGCAACTTTGTAAGTATTAAGATCAATGTGTATGCAATACTATGCCTCTGAATGATGAATAAAGTGGTTTACAGATCATTTTATTTTTAAGCTTACTGAATGAAAGATAATATAGGTATCACATACCCTGTGTAAAGATAGTCACTTGCGCTGAGCATCAAATTGGTCACTTATCGCTCACTGTTCAAAATGTGACATCTACACCAATTACAGTCCCCGAAACTGTCTACTTTTTAGCCGACCTCAATTCCGAAACATTTAGTGATAGTTAAAAATGCGATCCCCAACCTTAACCCTTTCGTTACCTTTGGACGAATTTTTCGAAATCTCCGCGGAGTCTCCGTGTCTGAAATTCCCCGGTACAAACATCGAAAATGTCGCAAAAAAAAACCCCTGTAAGGTCAAAAACGTGGCGTTGATTTCAACCAATCCGATCCACCGTTTAATAAGCAGCTTGATACTGACGTCATATCTGAGGTGACCAGGAGGCAGGAGCTACCATTTTGGTAAACTGAACTCGACTCGTATGCGTTCTTTTGGTTCACATAAATCGAACAAAATTTTCAATAACGGGTAATAGTATGATTTCAATTTTTTATTAATGAAGTTACTTGTAGTTTTGAGGAATGACAAAGTTGTTTTTGGAAACTTAGATGTTTGTTTCAACTGATGATGTAGGATCGCAAGGTGAGTGAATTCGTGAAGAGATTTGCTTGTTTGAGTGATAGTAGGATACGGGATGTAGGCTAGTCCTCTGTGTTTGACCGGCTCCGGCGTCTCAATTCACGACGTCTCAATTGCGTACCTGCTTACCAGACAGCAATACTGCGTATTGCTGTATGGAACCAGATATAGGTATCACAGGGAAACCTCAGTTAACACATTTGTTAGTCAGTCAAAATGGCCTAAACCGGCAATACAAATTTACATTGAAATTAAAAAGAAGCTTTTTAAGAAGGAAACCTTCATAAATATGTTGTCTATACTTCACTTGACCCAAATATATGATTTTTTTTGGTGATGAGAGACTCGCACATGGAATTTCAGAGAGATTTTGATAGCAGTTCCATTAAAAAAAGGTAGTACGAGGAACCCATACCGTACTTAGCTCTGCTAGTACGGTATGGGTTGATCTGTATGCAGAAAGCGAGTGCAACGTAATTTCAATGGAGCAATTAATAAACAGTACAAGGCTCCAGAAGCTTAAATATCTGCATGTTTGTCATAATATTAATTACGGTACACGGGTTGTTGTACTTCTTACCTAAACATTCATGTTTGAAATTGTAATTAATACTCTATTATGAATCCAGAAAAAAATAAGTTTCCAGAGCACACAATTCCAATGCAAGTTAAACTTTTATTCCCGTAAATATGAAATATCACATGATCAGGTGTCACGTGGTACATGTCAGCGCTACGTCATTGGCTCTACTGGCAAAGCGGTGACGTCACTCTGTTTACGCTGTTTTTATGACTTTGATTTTAGGGCCGTAAGCTTGCACGTACCAAATTTTTTAGATGCGTTTTTCATCTTTTTTGGTGATTGTACATGCAATGCAGCATATGGTTCTTTTCATAAGGAACACAGGATTAGTTTGATGAACAATTTAGAGTGATGTGTAATTTACTGACAATCGATGCACTCAAACTGAGATGCCTCTTCTGTGCAAACTTAAAATAGGGCAGCATCAATAACAGAAATGTCATACCGATAAATGACACGTCTGTTTTGCCCGGTTTTTTTTTAAGTTTGCCTTGCGAACTAAAAAAAAGGTGCTATCGTCATGAGACTAAGATCTAGAAACACCCCCGTAATGCTGTTTTGGGGAATTTTGCTAGCAGAATCTTTTTGATGAAATTCAATCTTTGACAAGATGTAACTTTGCTACGGAAAGTGCTATGACAAAAAGGTTTTCAGTGTTGGAAAAATACATCAAGATTCAAGTTTTGCGAGAAATTTACCATCTTGAATAAATGCAGAATTGAAATACTATGTACATAGAATTAGACAGCACATGCCAAAATTGGCAAAAAACAGTCAACTGGTAACTTAGTATAGTTGATTTCTAATACTGCTACCGGACCTGTACATATTGAATGCCTAAATTTTTGCATTAATTATACAGTAATACACTTACAGTAAGTCTATACATATAATGTTTCCACACTTTGTCTTTGCAGAGTGCAAAGTTCCTGCCATAACATGAGCGTGCCTGTTAACTTGCGACACTTGCCAGCTCATGTGAGGCAGTCAGCGTACTTCCCTGCAGCAGCAACTAGCAGCACAGGGAACTCTGTTGGGCAACAACATGCTGGCAGTAGCAAGACTAGGCAGCCTGGATTGGTACCACTTAGTTTCCCAGCTACAATTACAGCATTATGGTAAGCATTGGGCTATTCCAGTTGAAATCCACACTACCCCTGTGGAAGATTTTGGAAATATCTTCCACAGGGGGAGTATGTTTTACAAATGTAATTGGTCAGAGTTAATCATTTTGAAACCTATACTCCCCCTGTATTATGGCTTTACCTATATCTTCCACAACTGGAGTGAGTATAACAAATGGATGTTACCCAATTGTCTATTCTATTAAAAATTGATACTCCCTCTGTGGCAGACTTTAGCTAAATCTTCACAGGAGTAGTGTGGATTTTAATTTGAACATTGAACAGTCTTTGGCCATGCGTTTTGAACTCAACACCCAAAAAGGGTGGTGGCGTCACACTTTTCACTGTGATCATTTTGTTTTTTGAGTGTATCTTTGGAAGAAATATAGGTATGACAGTAAATTTGGTATCAAATGAAGGCTAAGATATTGATTAGTAACTATGGACAGTTTCATTAAGATATCTTGAACATTGGCAGAATGGCACCCAATCCAATTGACCAAGTCAGGGGTGGTGGTGGCAGCGGTGCATGTGGCAGCGGTGCACTCATGTACAAACTCTATGGGTAGTTTGTATTTTAAGTGCACACAATTGTAAAATTGTTCATTATGTACTTCAAATGTGTCCTTATTACTATAAATTTGGTATCAAAAGATAGCTTAGTTGTCCATGTAAACATTTAAATACCTTAACTTTCTTAAAAGAATATAAGAGGACTGGTAGTCACAGGTAAGTCACATTACATACAAATTCGTCCTTATTCTCTACACAGTAAACCAAAATGTTCAAGCGCAATATACTGCTAGAGATTACCATCGCTGTATTTTTAAAAGTATACCCCCTAGAATAGCCAAAGTATACATTTTTGGAAAGCTCTTGGCTCAAGGAATCCAAAAATGCACTTGAAATTAGTGTAGGGTGTTACCCTAAGAAAATATTTTTCAAAATGTACTAGACTGATGGGTTGAATCGGTATAAAATTCCACCAGCCATTTTCTGAAATACACATTGGTTTACTATCATAAAGCCCTATATCATCAGAAAGGTAATGGTCTGAACTTTTCAAAACTGCATTAAGAATTGATGGAGGGGTACACATGAATGGAAACCAGTACCCCAAGTAAAATTCATCAAAAGTATTAAATGGGCTTGCATTTTTTACATTATTTCTTTTCACATATACCCTACACTAATTCTGATTCCATTTTTAGATTCCTTGGACCAATAGCTTTCCAAAAATGTATACTTTTACTATCATAGGGTGTATAGATCAGTGATTTCCAGATATGACAATTTATACCAAAAAAGGTGCATCGTGACAGAAAAATCAAGGTGTGACGTAAAGTCGGCGAGTTCACGACGCATGGCCCTTTTCATACCACTGGCAAAATTATATTTTCCACCTAAAAATATGTATATTGTACAGGGATGCCAGATTCCAGGCAATTGCCTGATTTCAGGCTTTTTGTTAAGTCTCCAAATTTCCACACCTTAATTTTCAGTCCGTTTTGAGGCTTTATAGCCCAAATTCATACATTTTCAGGCTTTTCCTGCAAAGTCACTTCAAGACACTGGCATCCCTATATCATATGTATTAGGACAAGAGCAGATTGTTAAAATATGTGTGTAGCAGATTCATTACTTTATAACTAAAAATCTAGATGTAAATATCTCCTTGTCAAATGTTTTCAATGTGGTAAGTTGAAAATGGTAGGAAGCTGAGCCCCGTATAATTAGTGAAATTGATTCCATGGGTATACTAGCTAATCCCATTAATCTCTCAAAGAAAAAGAATTACAGAAGCTATGCAGACCTTTATTTTTTAGGAGCTCAATCACTCCGGAGCTCCTCGACTATGGCTATGAAAGAGGTGTTTTATATGGTGCACTTATCCAGAATTAAATAAACGTATCAATTGGAAATTATTTGGTAAAACACCCAGAAACACGCATATCCTTACACGTGAATAGCTTGCAAATTGACAAAGTAATGTTTTTTGCATTATAATATGACCATACATTATGTTTCACATTTCTATTTTATCCAGGGACAAGACACCAACTGGTTTAGGGACCACCCTGCATATCACCAAAGAAAGGTTTGTGTTCAGGATAGTGACAGCCAGGGTTTTCTTTAAAAATTAAAAATTAAAAAAGTTTGTACCCTTTTAATTGTGAATTGTCCTCTGAATGGGTATAACACATTGCTCAGGTGGTAATTCTTTTTATTTTTTATTTTGGAAGACGTTTTTCACAATTTCAGGTTGACCCAATTTTTTTCCCGCCAAGGCATTTAAGAATCTAAAAAGTGGAGTGGTGTTCAACCCTGTTGGGGGTTAGGTAGTGGAGGATTATGTGTAGTTGGATCCTGTGCATAATGATGGAGGATCATAGATAGTAAAGAAGCTGGGTAGGCACTTATAGGGGCATGGGTGGAACAAATACGCCATACGGTATGATGTATTAACATAATCCATAAAGTTCATGTGACACAGGCATTTTGTGTGTGTCAGGTGTTCATTAGGGTGATTCACAAAAAATGAAATTGGTATTTTTCAACGGGACACCCCCTCATTTTGTTCATTTTGATAATAAAATCATACCTGCAAAATATGAAAAAAATTCAAAAAAGTTTAGGGGGTGCTACCGGTCAATGAACTTTTGTACACAAAGTCAATGGGATTTATGAGCCATTTTCTTTACAACACAAAAAAAAAGCCATGTTAATTTTCCCTGATTGTGCCAAAAATATTTGATCATAGTGTGAGTAATGTCCTTAAAATAAATGCTAAAGAAAATTTTAAAAAGGTAACCCGCTTTCCAGAAAATTGCATTTTTGTGAAAACTGTTACATTTGGGGCAAGGCAGTTATTACAGTCAACTATGAACTTTAATTTGGTAAAAACCCATGTTTTCACAAAGTTAGGTATATCATTGAACATTTACTTCAGTTTTGCAAGCCTGGTAGACTTTTTAGGCCCTGAAATAAGCGTTTGAAATTTTGACAAAAAATCCCATTGACTTTGTGTACAAAAGTTCATTGACCGGTAGCACCCCTAAACTTTTTGAATTTTTTTCATATTTTGCAGGTATAATTTTATTACCAAAATGAACAAAATGAGGGGGTGTCCCGTTGAAAAATACCAATTTCATTTTTTGTGAATCACCCTAGTGTTCATGCACATATTTTGATTGATCCTTCTTATCCACCGTGCCCTTGTTGCAGGAGTCTTCATGTGCATGTATTAGAGAAGACCTTACGATTGGCATACCGACATACATCACAGCAGCATTCTACAGGAGGCAAAGCTAAGGCTTTTCTGTTGGGACAAGGCTTGACAAATCCAGGTAAGAACATGACACAATGGGCTCTTCCCTTTGAAATCTATACACCCTCTATAGAAGACTTAATCTTTCACACAGGGAGTATGGATTTCAAATGGAGTCACCCAATCATTTTAAATGGAGTTACATGATTGGGTGACTCCATTTGAAATCCATACACCCTCTATGGAAGACTTGACCTTAATCTTCCACACAGGTAGTGTGTATTTTAAATTGAGTTACCTGAATGGGTGACTCCATTTGAAATCTACACCCCCTGTGGGAAGATTAAGGTCATGTCTTCCATAGGGGGTGTATGGATTTCAAATGGAATAGCGCAATTCAAATAAGTACTAACAAGCATACTTGCTTGACAGTCTTGTGAAAAAAAAGTATAATCAATATGTTTCTACATTTTGTTTGGCATACTTTAGAGCTATGAAAAGTAACATCTAGTTTTAACACATCAATAGAAATGTTGGATGGTAAGGACCGTCGATGTTAGGATTTTAAAAAATCGATATATCGGTCACTCATTATCGATAAATCGATTTTCCTCCCAATTTTAGTGACCTGAAAATTCAAGTCACTAAGCTTCTAAAATTTGAATTAGGCATATGGTAAAGTATTAGAAACTTTTAATAGTGGTGAGGTAAAATAACACTTATTGATTCTAGAAGTTTTTACATTTCAAAACACGTCTGTACTGACATAATTGCGGCAGTTAACACACTGCTTACGCCCGATTTTTGGATTTTTTTTTCATTATCGGCAACTCCGATATATCGATTTTCTTCCGAAAGTGATATCGGCGATATTGATATTATTGGATAGCCGATTTTTTGATTATTATCGATTCATCGACGGTCCTTATTGGATGGTGGCGAATTGGTAGATGTGTGATTAGAAATACATTATCTTGGTGTGAAATAAATACAGGGGAATGTGAATGTTCATGATTTTAATTCTCTCCATGTGGGTGTCCACTGAAGATGACAAGTTCAAATTTAAAAAAAGAAAATACAAAATTTTAGAATTGTGAATTTTTATGACCATTTTTGGAATCGGCATGAAAAATGCATTACAATGAGTACAAACAAGCATAGTATTGGTTCAGTGATTCTTAAGATAGCTCATGATATTTTGAGAAAATATCTCAAAATTTAGACTTTTTATGTTGAAGCCTATGGCTAGCACACATTGCATTAACTATTTCCTTTCATCATATTTTGATTCCACACCACACCTTACAGATGATGATGGTGTCACAGTCACAGTGGATAGATTTGACCCAGGACATGAGATACCTGGTAAGACGGGGAGTGCCAAGCCAACAGCCAAGCTACCTGGAGATCATGTCATTCCATTTACAATAACCATCAACAAGGAGTTTGATAGCACCACACATACAGAAGAAGGATTTAAACACACATTCCAGGTAGAGTTTGTTCTGTCATTAATTATATTAAGAAAATCTGAGATGTGATAATAATATCATTTTCCATCAACTTCCAAACCATTTTTCAAATATGTTCTCTTTGTTTTTTTAGCTTTTGCAGCACCACTGCAGTAGTAGAGACTCTGTTGATGTTGCTAATCTGGTTTCGCTCTGCATCCACTGCTGTTGCTATGCCAACGATGATGACATTACATTCAGCCTCCATGTTGCTGGTGTCACCATAGGAACAAGTTTAGAGATGACGCCCATCAGCGGTATCCCCATTATCCCAACAGCTTTGGCTAGGAATCTGATGGGGCCACTGAATATCAGTGAAGTGCAAGGAAGTCCCAAATCTGGGTAAGTAGATGAATGAGGGGTGGGTGTGAGGGGTGTACATGTATGTGTGGGGTGCATTTGTTTTTACCTACAAACATGGACTTTGAGTCCACACTTATGTAGTGAAAAACCACACACTGCGAAACGTGGACGTCCATGGTCATAAGACAGCGGCAGAGGGTGCTATACAGCATATCTTTACATATGGAGTAGGGTCCTCTATCGTATGTGTAATACCATGTCCACGGTTAGCGGTAAAATATCACAGAAGTCCATGTTTGGATTATGATGTCTCTGTGTGTGGGTCCACTCTGTTGACAAACACACACACAATACGGGTCCACGGTTGTCGGTGAAAATGTGTGGGGTGTGTATGTACATGCTTGCCAGCAATTGCAGATGTTAATATGAAACTTATGCAATTGACTGCAAACAGCCTAAAAATAGCTCCTTTGGGAGTGCATCCTCTATTGTTGATATAAAAATCAGATCCTGGTTGATAGGTTAAAATCTGTGTAAAACAGGTCAATGTCCCCTGTTAGGCAAAGAAAATCTCACCCAGAAAATGTGTGTTTGCATATAGTCCAGTACAGAGTCCCTATTTGCCTAGTGTGTGTGTGGCACAGTAGTTATGGTACTTACCACTGGCACAGAAGGTCAGTGGTTCAATCTCAGGCGGTGGGGACTTGCTGTGGTATTGGTTTGAAAAAAAAGGTGCTGCATATTTCAATTGGTGTCCTTAAATAATATGATTAGGAGTAGGATGTCATTGAAATGGAGTTAGAAATTACATGATGTGAACGTTTTGACTCCATGTGTGAAAGAGACATTGTTTGACAAGGTTCATTGAGTAATTATAAATGAAGGCTGTTGTGTACAGTGTTGTGTAAACTGGCCACTTACAATTGAATACCTGAGTGGAAGAAGGGCCCAACTCCATCAAAACTGTTTTTTGAGATATTAAGAAAAAACTTAATATTTGGAAAAGTTTTATAGACAGAATGTTTTCATCTTCAGGGGACCTTTAATACATGAACATACAATATTACATATATTCGAAATTATATATAATGTTTCCATGGCAACGGTACATGTCTTAATACGAGCTGGAGTTGGGCCCTTCTTCCACTAATATACTGAAAGTGCCAGTTCCGTGTTATAAATAGCTACAGAAATTAGGTAATCACCATTAATTGCACAAATAGAACTTATGTAATTTGTTAGCAAGAAAGTTTAAAGTAGTGAAAAGCAGACTTCATGCATGAACAAAATTCCTCTTTAACCCTATATATGTGTGGAAGAAGGGCCCAACTCCACGGAGTTGGGCCTTTCTTCCATGAAAACCATGATTAAGTGTACATGGAAGACTATTTAGAGATTGGATTTTGGCTCATCTTTTACACATAAGGAAGAACGGTCTGCTGGCAATAAAATGCTGGGTCTAACTCATTTTTGTAAAAAATTGGAGTTGGGCCCTTCTTCCACTCAGGTATTCAATTACACAATCATATTTGTTTATTTGATTTTCTTTTTTCAGTTTTGTGACCCTGGACCAGACACGCAAACTGTTGCTGCTGCTTGAGTCAGATCCTAAAGCCTACAGTTTACCACTTGTAGGAATGTAAGTTACTTTGAAGTAAAAATGAGATTCTGAACTTTCATGAACTTATGTAATTAATTGATCACGATGTTACTTCAATTTCATCAGCACTCACATGTGACATCCTAAAGTAGGACTAGAAATTGGTGAGAATTCAAGGCATAATGATTCTCATGAGTAGATTTTGACGAATCCATGCAATCTAGAAATATACGGTAACAAAAGTGTATGCTGCATATATCAAATTTGTTTGTTCCGCAAGCATAATCCAGAAATTCAACATTTCATAACCATCTGTTTTTTCCTCTCTTTTTAGATGGCTAAGTGGCATCACATACATTGGTAGTCCTGTTATATGGGCAACTTGTCTCAGATACATGCTGAATAGTAGTATTCAAGAAAGGTAAGCACAAGAGAAAAATTGTAACAAATATTTCAATTCCTTTCACAGAAATGGGCTATCCAGTTGAAATTCATACACCCCTATGGAAGACATGACCCTTAATCTCCCACACAGGGATGCAACTTTCAAATGGAGTCAACCATTCAGGTAACACCAAATGAAATTCCCACTCCCTGTGTGGACAATTAAGGTCATGTCTTCCATAGGGGGTGTATGGAGCTCAACTGGAATAGACCAAATAGATAGAGGAGAATCAAGACTCCCCTCTATATTTTGCACTAATTTGCACATTTACAAAAAAGAAATTATTGCATTTTCTGGCCATTTTTTTTTTTTTACAAAAAGCAATCCCATAGAGCTATGCGGCAAATCAAGTTTCACATACCTATGCATGCAGGTCTCTGAGACAGACTTTTTGTTTTTAGGCCTTAACAGTTGTTATCTATTCTCAAACACATTAATTTTTCTCTCCACAGAAAAGAGAAAAATGCATGCAATAATTATACTGATAAATTTGTAGCCCTGTATAATTACATTTGTGACATGATCAAGGGGAATGAGTCACATGTCGGCAATTTTCAATTAGAAGTTTTTTACATCATTTTCTAGCAGTTTACAAATGCTACAATTTGATGTAAACCCCATCAAAATCAGACATCTGGTTACCGAGTTATGAGCAATTTATCAATGGCTGAAAACAATATAAAACAAAAGAATTTGAACACTGTTTTTGCCAATATCTCAAAAACAATATTAGCGACATCCGACTCATTCCTCTTGATCATGTCACATATATTCGTATCCTCTATCTCCTTATCAAGGGTGTGCAATGCCAATGATGGTTTCCTAGTAATCCTGTATAGTCCCAACAAACGTAAACCAGACTTCTATCAGTGTACAACCAACGATGATTCGCTAAGCTTCCAGCTGGTCGGTTGCAGAGAAAACCTACATGTTTTCAAGGTATGTACTTTGTTCCTTAAAGTTGGTCTGAACCCTGGAATTATGGAAACTTTCGGCCTCGTAACTTCTAAATTGTTGGTCTAAAGTATATAAAAGTACTACATATTTAGAATGGCAAAGACTTGATAAGTTCATCTGTGAGGTCAAATTTGGGCCAAAATGCTAATTTTTGGCCCAAAATCGGAGGGGTTTGCTTGGGACGTTTTTTTTTCTGAGGGAGGTCAGTTCCTGATTTCACATAAAGACTTAAAAACTGATGGTGTGAAGTTATTATTTCCATTTCTAAAATTATAAAAATAAAATGGATTTTGGTTATTTTTATTACAGTCCAACCTCTCTTATACGGCCATGATGGGACCAAGCACTGTCCGGATAAGTGAAAAATCCGGATAAGTGAATTACATGTAATTCTGCATTGACTGGCCCAAGTACTGAAATTGTGACAACAAATATTGTTTTAACATGGGGTAATAACACTAAAAGATGGCTTTAGAGTGCTTTATGCAACATAGATATGTCATGCTAAGCATTCAGAGCATGAAATTAAGGTGTTAAATCATCAAAAACATGTTTTCCTGTGAAGATTTCACAGCCGGATAACAGAGAGATCCATATAAAAGAGGTCCGGATAAGAGTGGTTGGACTGTATCTAATTGTTATAAAATAGCACAAGCAATTCCGTAGATGTTTTACTGATAGCTTAATTTGCCATCCCTCATCTTTTCATTGTCACAGCATGCCAATGTGACCAATCAAGCCCCTGTTCAGCTTGAACTCAGACCTGCCAGAGATGGACCAAACAAGTCTGTGTTCCTTGAAGCCTGCAAGCAGTTCAAACCAATAAGGTGAGTGTCAGTTAGTGAGTCAGTGCATGAATCCGCCATCTTGATCCCAAAACAAGATTTATCCTGCAAAAGTATGCGTAAAAAGTGCATTTTGCAAAGTGTAGGCCTACATAGTAATTCAGCATGTGTATGAAAGGCGTACACACACACAACACATACTAAGGTATAAACTTATTTTGAGATGACCGTGAAAAGGGTATACAAAGTGACTGATTACAATACATATTACATGCCTGCCAACTGTTCCGATTTAATCGGATTCGTTCCGATTTTTGTGACCTTTGACCTAAAAAATCAGAACGAATCCGATTTTTGAAAATGCAAAAAAAAACATTTTTTTTTTTTTTTTTTTAGATTTTTTTTTTCAAAGTTTTTGGCGACTTTGGAGAACCACTGGACCTATTCTGAACTGCTAAGATCATAAGGTTCATTCACAGTTAATTTTAAAAAAAATTGGAAAAATTACAAACAAATTACAGTTTGTTATTTTTAATATGCAAACCATTAACCATATTTACCTCTTCATGTAGCACATATTATAAATGCATGCAAAACCAATGCATCTATAATATGTGATACATGAAGAGGTAAACACTAGTTAATGGTTTACATATTAAGGATAGCAAACTGTAATTTTTTGTAATTTTTTTTCAATTTTTTTCAAATTACCTGTGAATGATCTTAGCACTTCAGAATAGGTCCAGTGGTTCTCTAAAGTTGCCAAAAACTTTGAATTTAAAAAAAAAAAAAAATTTTCCCAACCTTGAATAACAAGTATATAACTTCTTTTTTCCAAAGTTTTGTTTCGCTTCTTGCTTCACTCTAATTATACACCAACCTTAGTTCCAAAGGTTGGCAAGCATGTGCTGTTACGGGAGAGCGCGTGCTTCACGCGCCCCGGATCGCGCGCACCCTGTACAGATTTTTATTTTTACAATGTTGGCAGGTATGATATTATATATAAGTAAGGGTATCACGCAGTGAGTTTAATGAATGGATGACCCAAATGAACGACACATAGCTAGACAGATTAAGTAATCAAGTGAATTTTTGTTTTATTTTACCAGCTGGAACTCAAAGAATACACCACCCGGTGGTAGCAAGCAGGCAGCCAAGAGAGCGAGCCTCAAGAGTAATAGGAGCGATATTGATGAAGATATTCACATGCTACCAAGACCAAGCCCAAAACCTATAATGGACAAGGTAGGTCATGATTGCTGTATACTTGGCCTTCATCGTTGTCGTCCTATGGGTCATGACTGACCTGTTATGACCCTTTTGCTGATGTTGTTCTAAAACTCTGCCTGTCCAATGCAAGACGGTAAGCATTCGTAAGAGATAGTCCAGTGGATTCTTTGTTTCCATCTGTCCAACAGAGCTTCTGTCTGCCTCTTCTGCGAAGTCCTTCAACTTGACCCTGAACTATTATCTTCTTCAAGTTGTCACCATTTCTTCTTGATATGTGACCAAAGTACTGCAATTTGTTACGATCAATCTTCTGGCACACTGAACATTTGATATGCTCACCAAGTTGACTTCTGACAAATTCATTTGTTTTGTGATCTTTCCACTTGGCCTTCTGATTATATTAAATCAAGATCGGAAAAGTTCGGAAAGCCAGGGGCAGTGAGCAGTATTTATTCAGTAATCTAGGGGGTGAAATTGGCGGACAAGAAATGTCATGAATCACGGTACCCTTTGAGCAAAAATACAAGTTAGGGAGGACAGTTTTTATGGTCTGCTTAGCTCAGCAATGCATTGCTGTCTTCGATAGCGCATTGTATCGGAGAGGTACCTGGCTTTTATCAAAGCCCAAACCCATAAAAGCCTGTAGCAAACTTTGTCAGGCTCCGCTCAATTGTACACTCTGCTCCGATATGACGCGTTGACCAAAATATCGATCGAATCAATTTTACGACCATGCTTGAATTAACAACCCCTTGAAACCTAATTACACCACTTTATGTAAACATAAACTTACACACATTATTGACTTTCTATTGACTGCAGACATGACCCCACATGTTTATTTAATGACCACTTGAGTAGTTGATGAGTGGGTCGTTATGTACTTGCTGAACACACAGGAAATTGATTATGGTTTTACCATCGACCGTGTTTATAATCCTTCTGCTCTGCTGAAGGCTCCGATAGATATCAGCAAACGTGTATACTCTTTGCTTGTTCCTATCGAACGCTCTGGCGTACATGAACCATTATCGAAGACAGCAAAACATTGCTGAGCTAAGTAGACCATAAAAACTGTCCTCCCTTATTTAGCCAATGTCAACATATGACATCAGGTAAAATATTTTCATAACATTGAACTAACACCTTTCGCTATTTGGCACTTCACAGTATGACAGTAATAAAAAGAAAAGTGCAAATTTTCGTAATTTTTTCCGCAGTTCTGGACAAATTAAATGAGACAGACCCACGCTTGATCGTGTCGTTCATGCAGGTTTGTGTTCAGGCTCAATAGTTGCATTTGTGTTAGCGTTGGTGACCCAGAATTATAAACTGGGGTTATCCATAAACAAACAGCAGCTGTCTTTGGAATACTTTGATTTGAAAAGGTCAAGTGAAAATTATTTCAGTGCAAAAAAGTTTGTTCTTTCCTTAGCATGCTGTTCTACAGCCGGACAGACCTTTCAAGTAGGGTCAGGCATTTTGGGTTTTTTTTTCTAGAGGCTAAAATTTGCCTAAATTTTCACTAAACATATTTGCTAAAAATGTTCAGCCTAAATTTTCGACCCAAAACGGCTGATTTTAGCCAAATTAAAAAAAAAAAAAAATCTCCAAGACGCAAATGCTGGTCGGTCGGGTCCGTAGTCTCACGGTAGAACAGGCCTTTTTTCTTTGCCTTATCTCTGTTTTATGTCTCTCTTTGCTACAGAGCCCAACAGTAAGGCCATCAGTGCCAGAGTTATCTCTCATCTATGACAACATAGAAGACGAATCACATCCGCATAGTCCTCTGCAGCCTTCATCAAACTGGCATCCTAATCATGATGATGATGTCTTTCTACCTCAAAATGCTAACAAGAGGCATATGACACAGCGACCTCATTACCATCACCAACAGAAAGAAAACCCTCCACTACTACATCGGAGTAACAAACCCGCCCATCTGGACATTAGAAGACAAGATAGGCGTGGTCCATTGAAGGATATCGATCAGAACTCCCCTCATGGTGTGCGGAGCAGAGTTCAGTCCCAAAGTAAGACCGCGTTTAGAGAATCCCAGCCAAGGCAACAGGTTGGATCAAGCTATAATAAATCAGGTTCTCCGTCAATTATACATCGGTCTAATAGCGAACCAGTAATGATGCAGCAGGAGAGGTCGGGTGTGGTCGGTGGTGGCGCTAACATGAGCCCGCATCAGCAGATAATATCGAGACAAAATGTAACAGCTTCTTCTATAGGATATGCAAGTTTAGCAAGTTCAGCCAATGGGACAATGTCAAATGGTTTAATTGGTGATAATCGAAATGAAATTGTAGAGGGGCAGCAAAACAAACAATTTCAGGAGCAAGATGAACGCATGAGGAATTCACACCCTGTAAATCCTGATCAAAGAAGGACTAGTGCCCCAATGCCAAGACAAAATGAACCAACAAATATGATTGGTCCCAATATTCATAAAAGACAGAGTTTACCCAATGACACAACACCTTACAGACACTCACAAAACTATCCATTAAACCATCCTCAATCCGATGCTCAGAGTAGACAAAGGGTTGTTCCACCAACTGCTCAACCACCCATTCCTACATTAGCAAGTCACAATACACAACCACAAGTTGTCCAATGTCAACAAAGGAGTGAGCTCAATTCACAGCACAGCATGGGTGTTATAAGTGAAGGGAATGAATCGTTCAACCCAAATCCATCACCAATACAAAGTCTACCAGATAGGATTTCACCCAGCAGACAGACTTCTGATAACCGTTGTCCGCTACAAGCAGACATCCAGGTTGTTAACAGTAACACTATTGAAGGACAAGGTAGAGTTGATGACAGCAGCAGCAGTGCAACAGAGAGTCTTGCTAGCCAAGAGGCCTATGAGCAGCTGAAGAGACAGGAGCAGATGATCAAGGAACTTCAAGCACAGGTATAGTACACATAATTCGACTGCTCAGTGCCAGAAGTGGGTAAGTGCAACTGCGAACATTTGTTGATTTACACGCAGTATATTGTACTTATCTACACATAGCAGCTACACATGGCAGCTATTGCATTTAACAACTAATGGCACTGAGCAGTCAAATTTTCCTACCCTTTCAAGTATATAGTAAGATAGAATTTAATAAGGCAGAATTTCAAATAATAAATTACAACACAGATCCTGTTTTGCTACTTGGGTGGTAGATATTTCTGAATTATGCTGACAAATTGCATGTACAAGTGAACAACATAGAGGAGTCTGTTCGTTTTATTTATTTCAGAGGCAGATGTTTCTGAATTGGTCTCCCCCCCCCCCCACCATGAAAGTTGCAATATGTGCTTGTAATTGACAAAAGTGTTAAGGACAGGGCTTGAAAAAATGTTAATTTCCTGGGAAGCAAGCTAAATTTACCACAATTTAAAGCATGTTTTATGTACAAAAAAGACACAATTTCTTCCCAAATTCCCCACTTTTTCGAGCTCTGGTTAAGGAATCGGATAGCAACGTTTGCACAGTATTTTTGTGGGACCTGAGAGCACATCAGACACACCAAATTGCATTCTGAATACTGAAGAATGTTCTTCTAATATCAAATAATTTTGATTTTTTTTTTTTTTAATTTGCGATGTAATACAAATTTTATGGCAAATTATTAAAAATTGATATTTGTTATATTTTTGACATTTTTTATATTTTTTTATATTTTTGTTATATTTTTGATATATTAAATGATGACTTTTTGAATTGAAGATAACATTTTTTTACCCAAAAGATCCAAAATATTTTTAAGTTCATGAGAAAAGATGCAAGAATTCTGTCACTTGGTTAGCACTCTATATATAGATAAAAGCGTGACAATTTTACAACATTGATTGTGATAATGGCCATGCATTTCCAGTGTGGACCTTTTTTACATGATTCTGTCTGTTTAGTTTGTATACTCAGTTACTGTTAATGATTTAGAAAATAATTCAATTTCTTTCTTTCTCATTTTTATTGACTACTTCAGATCCAGATGCTGCTTCAGGCTCAAGCAGCAGCCATGTCTCTTCCATCAGGTGTCATCACTCCCCCAGCCACACCCACATCAACCAACCAAATTGCCACTTCCACTCCATCAGCCAATCAAACGCCAAGGACACCCATCAATCACCACAAAGGCACATCCCTAAATGTGTCTCCAACCAATGGTAGCCCACCAAGATGTGTCAATCATCAGTCCTCGCCTCCAAGACTAGTGACCAAAACCACAGCAACATCTCCGTCACAGCCCAAGGGGGTTGGATGTAGCATTGGTGTCAACACAGGGCAGAGTCTGTTCTGGTCACCTGGGAGCAGAGATGGGGAGAAATCGGTAGATGGCATGAAGGCAACACAACAAAGGTATTGCTGATTGCACAGAATTATGATCCACATTGTTTGGAGTACCTTTCTTTTTTGTACAGGTATTATTATCAATTGACAGGCTCACTGACTCCATCAGATATGCCACTTTTCAGGTTTTAGCCTGAATTTAGGTTTTTTGTGAGTCCAAATTCCCACATTTTTATTTCTTTTCAGCCCATTTTGGGGCTTTTTGGCCTGCAGGCTGCATTCACATGCTTTTTCAGAGTTTTCTCACCAGTTTCCATTTTTTTTGAGTGAAACTGAGTGGCATCTCTGCTCCGTACTATGCCGGGGGAAGAGATCAATGAAGCAAATTCTGTTACCTATTTCGGACAAAGGTTGGGGATCAATGCTCTTGTTTTCTTAATACTCCAATGTAATGGAATCTATTATAGAAGTGAAAATTTGTAGATCAAATTTTATAGACATCCCCCCCCCCCCCGACACACCAATAAGATCAAACTTAAGATTTAATCATACCCCTATGGAAGACATGACCTATAATCTTCCACACAGGGAGTTTGAATTTCAAATGGCGTTGCTTGAATGGGTGACGTAATAGAGGTTATCCACTTCACTCATGTGTGACTTCTAACAAAAGGTGATGATTCCCGTAGTATTCCTTATTCAAAACAATTCAATGCATGACGTCAGAGTTATCTGCATGACTCTTGGCGGGCTATTTTGAAACAGTCATGGTTGCACATGCAGGTACTTCTTTTGAAAGTCCTAAACAAGGTATAGCAGTTGTTGATAGGATATGCAGCTTATAGAACACGGATAACCTCTATTATCAGCTTGCACTACTTGATTTTTGTTACATTTGCTCACTTCACTGTAATTGTCTATGGCATAAAACTGCTACACATTTCCAAAATTGTGTAGCAAAGTGATCAAAATTGAGTTGCATTTTGCTCCACGAAACCGGCTATGGTCAACGCTGGTGACTTAAGAAATTCACACCCCCTGTGTGGAGATTAAGGTCATGTTTTCCCTAGGGGGGTGTATGGTTTCAACAGGGTAGCCCAATGTACACTCAGTACTCTTGTCTTAGTGGACAAGAACGGTAACGTTTGCACATGTTTTTAGTGGTTTATTCTTCAAATTTATGTGACTGGCAACTCTGGGGAGAGAAAACATAAATTTTACCAGACTTTAATTTATGTGTTTTATATTGTAGGTCACCTCATCAACATCCTGCAAAGGACTTTGGGAATTCAACCTTTGACATTGATAGTGAACCCAACATGAGTGTGAATATTAATAGAGATGACACCCACAGTGGTATATCCATGATTGGTCCCATCGAAATGAACAGTTCGCTGGATACTAATAGTCGGACATCATCACCAAAGCGGTAGGTTGGGATTACTTATGGATACGAAACCCATGATTGGGCCCCATTGAATTGAACAGTTCACTGGATACTAACTTCCAACAAGTGATACACATTTATTAACCTATAATTCTTACACGTAAAACCACTATGCATGCATGCATACCACGTCTAGCCATGACGCAATCACCCTAAGTCATATATATACACCGAATCGCTGGCCGGGCCAGCAAAACCCCTGTGGCATGAGGTTGGTGTTCGTGTATGTGGCACCCGAGGGGTCCAAGGGTCAATTTCCAGGGGTACCAAGTGAAATCTTTGTTCATCTTCTCTCCTTTTATGTTCCTTCTCTGCCATAGGGTTAATAATCAGTGAAAACTGCTGGATACCAATCATTCAATCTGTATTTCATTACTTTATTCCTTCTCATGACAGTAGTCCATTGAGAGCCAGTGGAAATGAAGCCCAATCACCACACCTGTCGGATAGCTTCCGTAGTCCAGTCCTGGGTGAGAGTGCCAGCACATGTAGACCACCTGGTAGACCAATGGTCAGTAGCGATGAGTCAGAGGATGAGGAGATACCAGGGGATGGTGCACCTAGTCTACTCTATAAAGACCAAAGGCAATTCTATGACAATATACTGGTAAGAGTTCATGAGAATTATCTGGGTGGGTATAAATAATGACTGAAGTTTAAAACTTTTGATCCAAACACAAAGAAATTATTCCTACCTTGACATTTTCAGACGGTACTCATCTTTCATGAGTGAGAATGATATGTATCATTTGGTTGTGACCTTTTTGACCTTCAACTTGATCACAGTCAGACTGTGATCAAGTCTAAGGTCTACCTCTCGTAGCATGTGTTCAAGTCTACCTCTCGTAGAGACTGATCAACAATCAACAAATGGCACGACCTGATGGTACTTGATGAAAGATAGAGTACCCTCTGAAAATTCAGAGGTAGGATAGGAATATTTATAATTTCTTTGTGTTTGGATCAAAAGTTTTAAACTTCAGTCAATACTAGTATAAGGGGTTAACTGCAGCCTAATATGTTTATGGGTGATATGTAGACCAACACATGTAGACCAATTGTCATGAGTAGTGATGGAATGTGGGGATGTTGGGCGGGTGATATGAAATTGAATGTTGTAAGACCAAAATATCAAGCCATAATGGACATAAAAATGAGGCTCAGTCATTTTGTTGTTTTAAGCCAAACAATATTAGTCTAACAAAAAAATTTTCAATTGATATCTAATTTGCTTATGTAATATAATAAATATGTAACACCAACAAAATAGACGTATCAAACTTTGTCCAATCGTTATTCAATGCACAGGGTAATGTTCAGCAACTCCTTCATGAGCCAACAAATTCTCACAAAAAACAGTCAGCAACACAACAAAGCCACTCAAGCAGCTACAGTAGCTCCAATTCCACCTCAGAGAACTCAAGCTCCGAAGACTCGGAGGATGAAGATGATGTTGCCGTGACAACAACAGAAGAGCAAGGTCTCCTGGGATTGAAACTTTCCTTGCCAGAAGATATTGAACTTGGAAGTGTGGAGAAATCTACCATGTACAGGTATGTGTTAGAAAAGTGGTTCAACTTTTTTCATGTGACTGCTTTTACCATAGAGATTATACCCAAAGAGTAGTGACTCAAAATTGCCCTCTGTGTAATGTATGTTAAATCCGCCATATTGGTGTGTCATTCATGGGTACCTTCTGCGTTTCTCGGCAAGAGCCCGAAATTGAACGTTAATTTGTGTCTTTCAGCTCGAGTGTTTCAAAGAAATAAATTAGTTCAAGAAATAAATTATCTCAACAAATAAATTATTTCAAGAAATAAATTATTTCATGAAATAAATTATCTCAAGAAATAAATTATTTCAAGAAATAAATTATTTCAAAAAATAAATTATTTCTCATTACAATTTTAACTAATTTTCATTTTGTGTTGTTACAGGTCAATGCACAACACTTCGCCAGATTTCTTCCCACGCATCAACTATGTCTCCATCATGGACCTCACCCTCGACTCGCCCAATCTCAGCATGGAGGCAAACGCCCTCGCGATGAAATACCTCAGCGACGAAGAGCTAGCCAAGCTCTCTGTTGGATTCAAATCGCACTCTTCTGCAACTCCGCGGAAAGATGTCAACCCTCTACTACGGACCGCCCTCGTCGGCAACATGCTCACAGAGAGAAGCATGGTGGGGGTAAGCTCTGTTGGACTCCATGCGGTGGATATGTCGATGGCTAGTCGTAAGTACATGGAAAAGTATGGACTGTTAGAAATCAAAGATAATGACTGCGCAAAGAACGATACACCAACAAAGACAAAGAAACATAGGTCGCCAAAGAAAAAGAAAAAAAAGTCAAAGAAGGCAGCTAAACATACTGAAGACACAGCGCCACCTATGGAAGTAATACGTGAAACACCGTCACCTGCGTTTGATCGGCAGCCCAATAAAGACAACCGCATCAGAGCGACGCCAACGCTCCACCCAAACTCACAGCAGGTCAGTCCTGTTTCAGAAACCACTAATGAACAATATGAGCCATGGTTGAAAAGACCAGCGAAGAAATCGCAGAAAGAGTTGCGTATAGAGAGTCCTGAGAGATTTCAGAAAGATCAGGTCAAAGGTCACATGGATAGAGGGCAAGGTGGATCTAAAGCTGTTGGTAATATTTTGGATATCTCAAGACTTCAGGAGCTTCCCAAATTATTATAGATAAAAAGGAATTGTTTGACATATGTGAGATTCATTTAAACTGTGGTGATTTTAGCCAAAAATTGGGCTATTCCAGTTCAAATTCATATCCCCTATGAAAGATGTGACCTAAAACCACAAGGGTGTAGATTTCAAATCACCCATTCAGGTACAACCCTATTTGAAATTTACACTCCCTGTGTGGAAGATTAAGGTCTTGTCTTCCATATCGGATATTGTGGTAACTCGCCAAGATTTGGCTTTCTGCAGGTCCACAGCAAAAAACCAGCTTTGCACTGCAAAAGTTACATGTCGACATCTACAGTTGGTATAATACAGAAGGACAGTTCATGTGGGATTCATCAGTATGAGAAACCATGAAAATGGGCTATTCTACAAAAAAATGTAGTTGAAACCCATACCACCCTATGGAAGACATGACCTTAATCTTTCACACAGGGAGTGTGAATTTTAAATGGAGTCACCCATTCAGGTAACCCCATTTGAGATTCACACCCCTTGTGTGGAAGATTAAGGTCATGTCTTCCATAAGGGGTGTATGGGTTTAAACGGGAATAGCCCAATATGCACCACATTTTACGCAAGCCATTTTGGTTTCATTTTGCGGTTTTGTTTTTAATGAATTTTAAAGATCTTTGTACATGTAATTGTAAATGCACCACTATTCTAAATACATTTATAAATTTTGTAATTGTTGTATTTTAAATATTGATTGAATGTCTATCAGTATTGTATGTTATTGAAAATAGATTTTATTATATAAATATATGTGATCAAAGAATAGAAACACTGTTTAGTAAAATTTATTGTGTTTTTGTGTGTTCCGTAAATTGTTTTTAGGGATGTGACCAGATTAGTCGTTTTGTCAAAATCGTTACAATACAGCATTCGGAATGCTATGCACATGTGTGCTGTGTACGCCCCATTCCAGAGAAATACTACACTATTTTGTTGGGATTTAAAAAAAAGATCAACATAGCCTGCTCAATCCTAATCATTCATTTATTACTGGAGATAAAAGAAAAAGTTCACTATTTTACTAATTTCTTTAAAAAGAGCCCAAAAAAATGTACGTAGGCATATTTTTTGACAATCAAGTCACAAAACCACAGACTTGAAACAAGTCTAAGCCGGGGGGGGGGTATGTTCCCCAGAATTTTGAGGTGGTGGGTCTTTGGGAGCTGACGGCGACTGGTAAAATGGGGTCTTTTGGAGCTGTGAACAGTCAAAATCAAAGGTCTTTCTTGACTTTTTGGTTGAAAATTGCCTGAAAATACCAGAAATATGAGGAATGAGAAATTTTTGGGTCTTTTAGAGCTGAAATTATCAAAATCAAGGGTCTGTCGGAGATCTATTTGGGTCAAATATAGGGGTCTTTCGGAGTCATTTATGGTGAGTGCCCCCCTCCCCGCCTAAATAGGCACAAAATTAGGCAGGGGTGTAGCAACGTCAAAACCAGTACAATGGTATTGACCTTTTGCACGGCCATCTGAAAACGAGGTTCTACCTGCAAAATGTGTGTTTTGTGTGAGTACATCGGTCAAACGCATGCTTTAATTCTGGTGTGTTGCTAAAAAAGTGAGATAACAAAAATGCACTTTTTGCGTTTGCAGGGAGGACCTCATTTTGGTCACAAGATGGCGTATGCGTGTAAAGAGAAACTACTTTGTCCTATTTTTTAAAAATGTAATATTACTTTTTTTTAGGTCAAAATTTGACAAAATCACCAAAATAAGGTTTATATTATTTATAATTTTTATTAACCAAGTCCAAAGGATTTAGAATATACTTAAAAAAGAGAAAGGACATGACTTCACATCTAGTGTATTAAAATTGAACAGAAAATTTATTTTCAAAATTTAGAGTGTATAGACTGATTATTAGGCTTTGTACAAGTCTTTATGCTTGATTGTCACAGCATTAAAACACCTAAAAATGCATATTCTTTGCCCTTAGGGACTGTTCAATATTTACATCATCAGGGGGAGGGTGGGAATTTTGAGGAAAAAAATTGCAACACAAAATTTTGCATCCCCACTCACGTCGCTTAAAATTGTTAGTGGCGTAGATTTCTTTTTGCCATGGGTGGGAGGGAGTTTGAAAACAATTCTTGAAGTAGGCATATAGTGAATCTAGCACTTTTGGTGACAATAAGTCTATGGTTCAAATATGCGCGAACCGGACGGTGATGAGTCTGTAATATCGCTTTAAACTTTCTGATCGGGACTGATGTATTAGAAAGAAAAAACTCACCGCTACATGATGAAGTAAAAATTTAGAGAAAATGATGTAAAACATTACTTCTAGAGTATAAATATGCAATGACTAGGGATGAGATTCTTAATGCTATCTTCAGTAGATATAGCGAAAACATCCTAAAACACGCACGGTTACTCTGCCCGAATTAAAAAATCGGCATTCGGCCTATATGCCGCGCTATTTAAAAAAAAAAGGGGGGTAAAAATAGAGAAACAGGCACTGATGATAATCTCTGCTTTATAAGCCGTTTTAAAATTTGGTCAGCTTCGTCATTTTTACATTTCTTTATAGCTCTGCAGTCGGCCTAATGCCGATTTTTCTCTGAGCGGGCAACCCTGTTAAATGCAGTTTTGCCATTTCGCGCCGTACTGAATCATCATCTACAACGCGTGCTAGGCAATGTTTTTGGGTTTTTAAAAAATTATTATTATTATTATTATTATTATTATTTTGCTTGCTATCTTCTGAAGATAGCAATTTTGGTCAGCTTCGTCATTTTAACATTTCTTTTTTAGCTTTGCATTCGGCCTAGTGCCGATTTTTATACTAACAGAAAATGTGACGAGACATGCCGTAATTTGCTCGATTCTGGTGCCGGTGTATATAGAGCTCCTGCATTGATTTACATGGGTGATATTAAAATTGAAATATATCAAGAACCGAATACCTTATGACGCTGAAACAAACTTTGAAATAAAGCTTTTACATTTCTCTACCTGTTTTATGTCATTTTGGTGTTTGTCGGATTCGTGTGATTTTGCTATCAACTGCAGATAGCTCAAATTTAAATGCCCGTTGGTTGTCGTTTTTGTCTGCAGAAGGAGATACTGGGCATACCACAAAAAAGCTTTCCAGAGACTTTACGTGCTAAACAAATAGGGGTCGCGTTTTGGCCATAAGTCGAGTTACGTACAACTTTGAAATATATATTTGATATCATCTTAACTAGAACAAAATTCTGCATAACATTTCTGAAAATACACATTCATAGGTCCGACTAATTTTGAGAAAATTAGTGCTATATAAAAAGGCCACATTTCCCGTGTTTACCAGTGTTTACATCCGACTGCTAACCGCGTTCTGACCTCGTTTGTTTATGCGCACATAATCGTAAATATCACTCAAATTTTCGCATTTTCTTTTCAAATTTGTAGAGATCACATTCACAAGTTCTAGTAAAACCCGATTTTCAACACTAAAATTTTTAATATTGTACCGATTTTGCCGAATTTTAATGCAAAGTTTGGGACTATAGGCGTGATAAACTTTTACCGGAAACCGATTTAGTGGTATATGAACCCTAAAGCGATATTTTATAGAATCATGTTACTGGTGTGCTATCTTCTGAAGATCAAATTAAAATTTCAAATGTTGCTACATTTTGTTTGGGTTTATAATTTTAATTACATGTGTTTTTTGTTCTACCTACTGAATACTAGTAGTATAATAGCTGAAATAAAATGCAGGCCTATGTTTTCATTGTCCCCTGCGCGAGATATATATTTTCGAATCGAATTAGGCCTACTGGTGCTATATCTACTGAGAATCAAATTAAAATTTCAAATGTTGCGACATTTTGTTTTGTTTTAATTTGGGACTATAGGCGTTAATTTGGGACTATATCAGATTCTAAATGCTAGGCCTGTCTTCAGTAGATATAGCGAAAATAATCCTAAAACGCGCACGGTTACTCTGCGCGAATAAAACAAATCGGCATTCAGCCTATATGCCGCGCTATTTAAAAAAAAAAAAGTGGGTAAAAAGAGGTAAAAATAGAGAAACATGCAGATGCGGAACTTGATGAGTCTGTAATATCGCTTTAAACTTTCTGATCGGGACTGATGTATTAGAAAGAAAAAGCTCACCGCTATATGATGAAGTAAAAATTTAGAGAAAATAATGTAAAACATTACTTCTAGAGTATAAATATGCAATGACTAGGGATGAGATTCTTAATGCTATCTTCAGTAGATATAGCGAAAACATCCTAAAACACGCACGGTTACTCTGCCCGAATTAAAAAATCGGCATTCGGCCTATATGCCGCGCTATTTAAAGGAGGGAGGGGTAAAAATAGAGAAACAGGCAGATGATAATCTCTGCTTTATAAGTGTCGTTTTAAATTTTGGTCAGCTTCGTCATTTTTACATTTCTTTATAGCTCTGCAGTCGGCCTAATGCCGATTTTTCTCTGAGCGGGCAACCCCGTTAAATGCAGTTTTACCATTTCGCGCCGTACTGAATCATCATCTACAACGCGTGCTAGGCAATGTTTTTGGGTTTTTAAAAATATTATTATTATTATTATTTTTTTTTTTGCTTGCTATCTTCTGAAGATAGCAATTTTGGTCAGCTTCGTCATTTTAACATTTCTTTTTTAGCTTTGCATTCGGCCTAGTGCCGATTTTTATACTAACAGAAAATGTGACGAGACATGCCGTAATTTGCTCAATTCTGGTGCCGGTGTCTATAGAGCTCCTGCATTGATTTACATGGGTGATATTAAAATTGAAATATATCAAGAACCGAATACCTTATGACGCTGAAACAAACTTTGAAATAAAGCTTTTACATTTCTCTACCTGTTTTATGTCATTTTGGTGTTTGTCGGATTCGTGTGATTTTGCTATCAACTGCAGATAGCTCAAATTTAAATGCCCGTTGGTTGTCGTTTTTGTCTGCTGAAGGAGATAATGGGCATACCACAAAAAGCTTTCCAGAGACTTTACGTGCTAAACAAATAGTGGTCGCGTTTTGGCCATAAGTCGAGTTACGTACAACTTTGAAATATATATTTGATATCATCTTAACTAGAACAAAATTCTGCATAACATTTCTGAAAATACACATTTTAGGTCCGACTAATTTTGAGAAAATTAGTGCTATATAAAAACCACATTTCCCGTGTTTACATCCGACTGCTAACCGCGTTCTGACCTCGTTTGTTTATGCGCACATAATCGTAAATATCACTCAAATTTTCGCATTTTCTTTTCAAATTTGTAGAGATCACATTCACAAGTTCTAGTAAAACACGATTTTCAACACTAAAATTTTTAATATTGTACCGATTTTGCCGAATTTTAATGCAAAGTTTGGGACTATAGGCGTGATAAACTTTTACCGGAAACCGCTTTACAGGCGGATTTAGTGGTATATGAACCCTAAAGCGATATTTTATAGAATCATGTTACTGCTGTGCTATCTTCTGAAGATCAAATTAAAATTTCAAATGTTGCTACATTTTGTTTGGGTTTATAATTTTAATTACATGTGTTTTTTGTTCTACCTACTGAATACTAGTAGTATAATAGCTGAAATAAAATGCAGGCCTATGTTTTCATTGTCCCCTGCGCGAGATATATATTTTCGAATCGAATTAGGCCTACTGGTGCTATATCTACTGAGAATCAAATTAAAATTTCAAATGTTGCGACATTTTGTTTTGGTTTAATTTGGGACTATAGGCGTTATTTGGGACTATATCAGATTCTAAATGCTAGGCCTGTCTTCAGTAGATATAGCGAAAATTATCCTAAAACGCGCACGGTTACTCTGCGCGAATAAAACAAATCGGCATTCAGCCTATATGCCGCGCTATTTAAAAAAAATGGGTAAAAAGAGGTATAAATAGAGAAACATGCAGATGCGGAACTTGATGAGTCTGTAATATCGCTTTAAACTTTCTGATCGGGACTGATGTATTAGAAAGAAAAAACTCACCGCTACATGATGAAGTAAAATTTAGAGAAAATAATGTAAAACATTACTTCTAGAGTATAAATATGCAATGACTAGGGATGAGATTCTTAATGCTATCTTCAGTAGATATAGCGAAAACATCCGGCCTAAAACACGCACGGTTACTCTGCCCGAATAAAAAAAAAATCGGCATTCGGCCTATATGCCGCTCTATTTAAAAAAAAAAAAGGGGGGTAAAATAGAGAAACAGGCAGATGATAATCTCTGCTTTATAAGCCGGTTTAAGATTTGGTCAGCTTCGTCATTTTTACATTTCTTTATTGCTCGGCAGTCGGCCTAATGCCGATTTTTCTCTGAGCGGGTAACCCCGTTAAATGCAGTTTTGCCATTTCGCGCCGTACTGAATCATCATCTGCAACGCGTGCTAGGCAATGTTTTTGGGTTTAAAAAAAAAAAATATTATTATTATTATTATTATTATTATTATTTTTTTTTTGCTTGCTATCTTCTGAAGATAGCAATTTTGGTCAGCTTCGTCGCGTCATTTTAACATTTCTTTTTAGCTTTGCATTCGGCCTAGTGCCGATTTTTATACTAACAGAAAATGTGACGAGACATGCCGTAATTTGCTCGATTCTGGTGCCGGTGTCTTTAGAGCTCCTGCATTGATTTACATGGGTGATATTAAAATTGAAATATATCAAGAACCGAATACCTTATGACACTGAAACAAACTTTGAAATAAAGCTTTTACATTTCTCTACCTGTTTTATGTCATTTTAGTCATGTTGGTGTTTGTCGGGTTCGTGTGATTTTGCTATCAACTGCAGATAGCTCAAATTTAAATGCCCGTTGGTTGTCGTTTTTGTCTGCTGAAGGAGATAATGGGCATACCACAAAAAAGCTTTCCAGAGACTTTACGTGCTAAACAAATAGTGGTCGCGTTTTGGCCATAAGTCGAGTTACGTACAACTTTGAAATATATATTTGATATCATCTTAACTAGAACAAAATTCTGCATAACATTTCTGAAAATACACATTTTAGGTCCGACTAATTTTGAGAAAATTAGTGCTATATAAAAAGGCCACATTTCCGTGTTTACATCCGACTGCTAACCGCGTTCTGACCTCGTTTGTTTATGCGCACATAATCGTAAATATCACTCAAATTTTCGCATTTTCTTTTCAAATTTGTAGAGATCACATTCGCAAGTTCTAGTAAAACACGATTTTCAACACTAAATTTTTTAATATTGTACCGATTTTGCCGAATTTTAATGCAAAGTTTGGGACTATAGGCGTGATAAACTTTTACCGGAAACCGCTTTACAGGCGGATTTAGTGGTATATGAACCCTAAAGCGATATTTTATAGAATCATGTTACTGCTGTGCTATCTTCTGAAGATCAAATTAAAATTTCAAATGTTGCTACATTTTGTTTGGGTTTATAATTTTAATTACATGTGTTTTTTGTTCTACCTACTGAATACTAGTAGTATAATAGCTGAAATAAAATGCAGGCCTATGTTTTCATTGTCCCCTGCGCGAGATATATATTTTCGAATCGAATTAGGCCTACTGGTGCTATATCTACTGAGAATCAAATTAAAATTTCAAATGTTGCGACATTTTGTTTTGGTTTAATTTGGGACTATAGGCGTTAATTTGGGACTATATCAGATTCTAAATGCTAGGCCTGTCTTCAGTAGATATAGCGAAAATAATCCTAAAACGCGCACGGTTACTCTGCGCGAATAAAACAAATCGGCATTCAGCCTATATGCCGCGCTATTTATAAAAAAAAAGGTGGGTAAAAAGAGGTAAAAATAGAGAAACATGCAGATGCGGAACTTGATGAGTCTGTAATATCGCTTTAAACTTTCTGATCGGGACTGATGTATTAGAAAGAAAAACTCACCGCTACATGATGAAGTAAAAATTTAGAGAAAATAATGTAAAACATTACTTCTAGAGTATAAATATGCAATGACTAGGGATGAGATTCTTAATGCTATCTTCAGTAGATATAGCGAAAACATCCGGCCTAAAACACGCACGGTTACTCTGCCCGAATTAAAAAATCGGCATTCGGCCTATATGCCGCTCTATTTAAAAAAAAAAGGGGGGGTAAAATAGAGAAACAGGCAGATGATAATCTCTGCTTTATAAGCCGTTTTAAAATTTGGTCAGCTTCGTCATTTTTACATTTCTTTATAGCTCTGCAGTCGGCCTAATGCCGATTTTTCTCTGAGCGGGCAACCCCGTTAAATGCAGTTTTGCCATTTCGCGCCGTACTGAATCATCATCTACAACGCGTGTAGGCAATGTTTTTTGGGTTTTTTTTAAAAATATTATTATTATTATTATTTTTTTTTTGCTTGCTATCTTCTGAAGATAGCAATTTTGGTCAGCTTCGTCATTTTAACATTTCTTTTTTAGCTTTGCATTCGGCCTAGTGCCGATTTTTATACTAACAGAAAATGTGACGAGACATGCCGTAATTTGCTCAATTCTGGTGCCGGTGTCTATAGAGCTCCTGCATTGATTTACATGGGTGATATTAAAATTGAAATATATCAAGAACCGAATACCTTATGACGCTGAAACAAACTTTGAAATAAAGCTTTTACATTTCTCTACCTGTTTTATGTCATTTTGGTGTTTGTCGGATTCGTGTGATTTTGCTATCAACTGCAGATAGCTCAAATTTAAATGCCCGTTGGTTGTCGTTTTGTCTGCTGAAGGAGATAATGGGCATACCACAAAAAAGCTTTCCAGAGACTTTACGTGCTAAACAAATAGTGGTCGCGTTTTGGCCATAAGTCGAGTTACGTACAACTTTGAAATATATATTTGATATCATCTTAACTAGAACAAAATTCTGCATAACATTTCTGAAAATACACATTTAAGGTCCGACGAGAAAATTAGTGCTATATAAAAAGGCCACATTTCCCGTGTTTACATCCGACTGCTAACCGCGTTCTGACCTCGTTTGTTTATGCGCACATAATCGTAAATATCACTCAAATTTTCGCATTTTCTTTTCAAATTTGTAGAGATCACATTCACAAGTTCTAGTAAAACACGATTTTCAACACTAAAATGTTTAATATTGTACCGATTTTGCCGAATTTTAATGCAAAGTTTGGGACTATAGGCGTGATAAACTTTTACCGGAAACCGCTTTACAGGCGGATTTAGTGGTATATGAACCCTAAAGCGATATTTTATAGAATCATGTTACTGGTGTGCTATCTTCTGAAGATCAAATTAAAATTTCAAATGTTGCTACATTTTGTTTGGGTTTATAATTTTAATTACATGTGATTTTTGTTCTACCTACTGAATACTAGTAGGCCTAGTATAATAGCTGAAATAAAATGCAGGCCTATGTTTTCATTGTCCCCTGCGCGAGATATATATTTTCGAATCGAATTAGGCCTACTGGTGCTATATCTACTGAGAATCAAATTAAAATTTCAAATGTTGCGACATTTTGTTTTGGTTTAATTTGGGACTATAGGCGTTAATTTGGGACTATATCAGATTCTAAATGCTAGGCCTGTCTTCAGTAGATATAGCGAAAATTATCCTAAAACGCGCACGGTTACTCTGCGCGAATAAAACAAATCGGCATTCAGCCTATATGCCGCGCTATTTAAAAAAAAATGGGTAAAAAGAGGTAAAAATAGAGAAACATGCAGATGCGGAACTTGATGAGTCTGTAATATCGCTTTAAACTTTCTGATCGGGACTGATGTATTAGAAAGAAAAAACTCACCGCTACATGATGAAGTAAAAATTTAGAGAAAATAATGTAAAACATTACTTCTAGAGTATAAATATGCAATGACTAGGGATGAGAATCTTAATGCTATCTTCAGTAGATATAGCGAAAACATCCGGCCTAAAACACGCACGGTTACTCTGCCCGAATTAAAAAATCGGCATTCGGCCTATATGCCGCTCTATTTATAAAAAAAGGGGGGTAAAAATAGAGAAACATGCAGATGATAATCTCTGCTTTATAAGCCGTTTTAAAATTTGGTCAGCTTCGTCATTTTACCGTTTCTTTCTCGCTCTCCATTCGCCCTGCTCCCACTTTTTCTCTTTGCGGGTAACCTCCATTCTATGCAGTTTTGCCATTTCGCGCCGTACTGAATCATCATCTAAAACTAGTGCTAGGCAATGTTTTTTAAAAAAAAAAAAAATTATTATTATTATTATTATTATTATTATTATTTTTTTTTTTGCTTGCTATCTTCTGAAGATAGCAATTTTGGTCAGCTTCGTCATTTTAACATTTCTTTTTTAGCTTTGCATTCGGCCTAGTGCCGATTTTTATACTAACAGAAAATGTGACGAGACATGCCATAATTTGCTCGATTCTGGTGCCGGTGTCTTTAGAGCTCCTGCATTGATTTACATGGGTGATATTAAAATTGAAATATATCAAGAACCGAATACCTTATGACGCTGAAACAAACTTTGAAATAAAGCTTTTACATTTCTCTACCTGTTTTATGTCATTTTAGTCATGTTGGTGTTTGTCGGATTCGTGTGATTTTGCTATCAACTGCAGATAGCTCAAATTTAAATGCCCGTTGGTTGTCGTTTTTGTCTGCTGAAGGAGATAATGGGCATACCACAAAAAAGCTTTCCAGAGACTTTACGTGCTAAACAAATAGTGGTCGCGTTTTGGCCATAAGTCGAGTAACGTACAACTTTGAAATATATATTTGATATCATCTTAACTAGAACAAAATTCTGCATAACATTTCTGAAAATACACATTTTAGGTCCGACTAATTTTGAGAAAATTAGTGCTATATAAAAAGGCCACATTTCCCGTGTTTACATCCGACTGCTAACCGCGTTCTGACCTCGTTTGTTTATGCGCACATAATCGTAAATATCACTCAAATTTTCGCATTTTCTTTTCAAATTTGTAGAGATCACATTCACAAGTTCTAGTAAAACACGATTTTCAACACTAAAATTTTTAATATTGTACCGATTTTGCCGAATTTTAATGCAAAGTTTGGGACTATAGGCGTGATAAACTTTTACCGGAAACCGCTTTACAGGCGGATTTAGTGGTATATGAACCCTAAAGCGATATTTTATAGAATCATGTTACTGCTGTGCTATCTTCTGAAGATCAAATTAAAATTTCAAATGTTGCTACATTTTGTTTGGGTTTATAATTTTAATTACATGTGTTTTTTGTTCTACCTACTGAATACTAGTAGTATAATAGCTGAAATAAAATGCAGGCCTATGTTTTCATTGTCCCCTGCGCGAGATATATATTTTCGAATCGAATTAGGCCTACTGGTGCTATATCTACTGAGAATCAAATTAAAATTTCAAATGTTGCGACATTTTGTTTTGGTTTAATTTGGGACTATAGGCGTTAATTTGGGACTATATCAGATTCTAAATGCTAGGCCTGTCTTCAGTAGATATAGCGAAAATTATCCTAAAACGCGCACGGTTACTCTGCGCGAATAAAACAAATCGGCATTCAGCCTATATGCCGCGCTATTTAAAAAAAAATGGGTAAAAAGAGGTAAAATAGAGAAACATGCAGATGCGGAACTTGATGAGTCTGTAATATCGCTTTAAACTTTCTGATCGGGACTGATGTATTAGAAAGAAAAAACTCACCGCTACATGATGAAGTAAAATTTAGAGAAAATAATGTAAAACATTACTTCTAGAGTATAAATATGCAATGACTAGGGATGAGATTCTTAATGCTATCTTCAGTAGATATAGCGAAAACATCCGGCCTAAAACACGCACGGTTACTCTGCCCGAATTAAAAAATCGGCATTCGGCCTATATGCCGCTCTATTTAAAAAAAAAAAGGGGGGGGGGGTAAAAATAGAGAAACATGCAGATGATAATCTCTGCTTTATAAGCCGTTTTAAAATTTGGTCAGCTTCGTCATTTTTACATTTCTTTATTGCTCGGCAGTCGGCCTAATGCCGATTTTTCTCTGAGCGGGTAACCCCGTTAAATGCAGTTTTGCCATTTCGCGCCGTACTGAATCATCATCTACAACGCGTGCTAGGCAATGTTTTTTGGGTTTTTTTATTATTATTATTATTATTATTATTATTTTTTTTTTTTGCTTGCTATCTTCTGAAGATAGCAATTTTGGTCAGCTTCGTCATTTTAACATTTCTTTTTTAGCTTTGCATTCGGCCTAGTGCCGATTTTTATACTAACAGAAAATGTGACGAGACATGCCATAATTTGCTCGATTCTGGTGCCGGTGTCTTTAGAGCTCCTGCATTGATTTACATGGGTGATATTAAAATTGAAATATATCAAGAACCGAATACCTTATGACGCTGAAACAAACTTTGAAATAAAGCTTTTACATTTCTCTACCTGTTTTATGTCATTTTAGTCATGTTGGTGTTTGTCGGATTCGTGTGATTTTGCTATCAACTGCAGATAGCTCAAATTTAAATGCCCGTTGGTTGTCGTTTTTGTCTGCTGAAGGAGATAAAGGATACCGCAAAATAGCTTTCCAGAGACTTTACGTGCTAAACAAATAGTGGTCGCGTTTTGGCCATAAGTCGAGTAACGTACAACTTTGAAATATATATTTGATATCATCTTAACTAGAACAAAATTCTGCATAACATTTCTGAAAATACACATTTTAGGTCCGACTAATTTGGAGAAAATTAGTGCTATATAAAAAGGCCACATTTCCCGTGTTTACATCCGACTGCTAACCGCGTTCTGACCTCGTTTGTTTATGCGCACATAATCGTAAATATCACTCAAATTTTCGCATTTTCTTTTCAAATTTGTAGAGATCACATTCACAAGTTCTAGTAAAACACGATTTTCAACACTAAAATTTTTAATATTGTACCGATTTTGCCGAATTTTAATGCAAAGTTTGGGACTATAGGCGTGATAAACTTTTACCGGAAACCGCTTTACAGGCGGATTTAGTGGTATATGAACCCTAAAGCGATATTTTATAGAATCATGTTACTGCTGTGCTATCTTCTGAAGATCAAATTAAAATTTCAAATGTTGCTACATTTTGTTTGGGTTTATAATTTTAATTACATGTGTTTTTTGTTCTACCTACTGAATACTAGTAGTATAATAGCTGAAATAAAATGCAGGCCTATGTTTTCATTGTCCCCTGCGCGAGATATATATTTTCGAATCGAATTAGGCCTACTGGTGCTATATCTACTGAGAATCAAATTAAAATTTCAAATGTTGCGACATTTTGTTTTGGTTTAATTTGGGACTATAGGCGTTAATTTGGGACTATATCAGATTCTAAATGCTAGGCCTGTCTTCAGTAGATATAGCGAAAATTATCCTAAAACGCGCACGGTTACTCTGCGCGAATAAAACAAATCGGCATTCAGCCTATATGCCGCGCTATTTAAAAAAAAATGGGTAAAAAGAGGTAAAAATAGAGAAACATGCAGATGCGGAACTTGATGAGTCTGTAATATCGCTTTAAACTTTCTGATCGGGACTGATGTATTAGAAAGAAAAAACTCACCGCTACATGATGAAGTAAAAATTTAGAGAAAATAATGTAAAACATTACTTCTAGAGTATAAATATGCAATGACTAGGGATGAGATTCTTAATGCTATCTTCAGTAGATATAGCGAAAACATCCGGCCTAAAACACGCACGGTTACTCTGCCCGAATTAAAAAATCGGCATTCGGCCTATATGCCGCTCTATTTATAAAAAAAAAAGGGGTAAAATAGAGAAACATGCAGATGATAATCTCTGCTTTATAAGCCGTTTTAAAATTTGGTCAGCTTCGTCATTTTTACATTTCTTTATTGCTCGGCAGTCGGCCTAATGCCGATTTTTCTCTGAGCGGGTAACCCCGTTAAATGCAGTTTTGCCATTTCGCGCCGTACTGAATCATCATCTACAACGCGTGCTAGGCAATGTTTTTTGGGTTTAAAAAAAAAAAAATTATTATAATTATTATTATTATTATTATTATTATTTTTTTTGCTTGCTATCTTCTGAAGATAGCAATTTTGGTCAGCTTCGTCATTTTAACATTTCTTTTTTAGCTTTGCATTCGGCCTAGTGCCGATTTTTATACTAACAGAAAATGTGACGAGACATGCCATAATTTGCTCGATTCTGGTGCCGGTGTCTTTAGAGCTCCTGCATTGATTTACATGGGTGATATTAAAATTGAAATATATCAAGAACCGAATACCTTATGACGCTGAAACAAACTTTGAAATAAAGCTTTTACATTTCTCTACCTGTTTTATGTCATTTTAGTCATGTTGGTGTTTGTCGGATTCGTGTGATTTTGCTATCAACTGCAGATAGCTCAAATTTAAATGCCCGTTGGTTGTCGTTTTTGTCTGCTGAAGGAGATAATGGGCATACCACAAAAAAGCTTTCCAGAGACTTTACGTGCTAAACAAATAGTGGTCGCGTTTTGGCCATAAGTCGAGTAACGTACAACTTTGAAATATATATTTGATATCATCTTAACTAGAACAAAATTCTGCATAACATTTCTGAAAATACACATTTTAGGTCCGACTAATTTTGAGAAAATTAGTGCTATATAAAAAGGCCACATTTCCCGTGTTTACATCCGACTGCTAACCGCGTTCTGACCTCGTTTGTTTATGCGCACATAATCCTAAATATCACTCAAATTTTCGCATTTTCTTTTCAAATTTGTAGAGATCACATTCACAAGTTCTAGTAAAACACGATTTTCAACACTAAAATTTTTAATATTGTACCGATTTTGCCGAATTTTAATGCAAAGTTTGGGACTATAGGCGTGATAAACTTTTACCGGAAACCGCTTTACAGGCGGATTTAGTGGTATATGAACCCTAAAGCGACATTTTATAGAATCATGTTACTGCTGTGCTATCTTCTGAAGATCAAATTAAAATTTCAAATGTTGCTACATTTTGTTTGGGTTTATAATTTTAATTACATGTGTTTTTTGTTTTACCTACTGAATACTAGTAGTATAATAGCTGAAATAAAATGCAGGCCTATGTTTTCATTGTCCCCTGCGCGAGATATATATTTTCGAATCGAATTAGGCCTACTGGTGCTATATCTACTGAGAATCAAATTAAAATTTCAAATGTTGCGACATTTTGTTTTGGTTTAATTTGGGACTATAGGCGTTAATTTGGGACTATATCAGATTCTAAATGCTAGGCCTGTCTTCAGTAGATATAGCGAAAATAATCCTAAAACGCGCACGATTACTCTGCGCGAATAAAACAAATCGGCATTCAGTCTATATGCCGCGCTATTTAAAAAAAAATGAAATAAGGTGCAAATGTGGAACAAATATGCACAAAGTGCACAAAAGTTGGCACTTTGTGGGGCTAAAATGGCCAAATATGAGGTTAATTTGGTCAGAAACCCACACCATCCCCCTAGCAAAATATTGGGGGGATTTACCCCCTAAAATCCCCACGATCTACGCCTCCCCTTGTATGTTTGTCACTTTTCCTACATTAAAAACTTTTAAAACATCCTCATGGGTTCAAGTGAAAAATTCAGATTTCCCCCTTTGACTCTCAAAAAGTTTGGATACCCCCTTTAAACTCCTGTTCCACAAATATTAAACGGTCCCTTATTTCCAAAAAATGATTCAATAGGGTAAATTGGGGTAAATGGAACGCTTAAGCAATAAATCACTTTCTGTGGTTAGGAGGGTATCCATATATGATTATTGTTTGTTTCAATAAGTAGATAATATGTTTTTAGAACTTGTTTTAACAGATAAACTCCCATTTTATGGCTTTGTTTCTTGTATCGGTCCAAATACATGCATGGTCATGGTGTTCCAGTTACCCCAACAAATTGGGGGTAAATGGAACAGTGGGATGGGTAATTGGAACAAGGGGCATAACTTGCAAGGAGCCTACATTCATAGCTATATTTAAATTGAAAAGACATCAGAATATTTTATTCAACATATATTTTGTGACTAAACAAAAGATTAACAAAAATAATTTTGTTTTCATGTTTTTTTATAAACATGGTAAAATACCACGTAAAAATACACTTTCTCTCGTACATAACAGAAAAAAATGGTTTTCAGATTTTTAAAAAATCAATAGGAGGCCTAATCTACCATGAATTAGTTATTTGTAATTAAACCAATTAGTAAAAAAAAATATTAACATGTTATTTAAGTCAGTCAACTGTGTTCCATTTACCCCAAGTGGATCTGTTGTGGGGTAAATGGAACACCAAACTAATTAATTAGCTAATTAGCATATTAATTTGCATAATTTCATCATTAAAATCTGCTATTTTATTGTTTAAAACATTTATGTTATTATAGATAACAAACATATTGCCAATATTGTAAGACAACTCTCAGCACAACATTCAAATATTTAGGAATCAATACCCTTAAATTAGTAATGTTCACTGAACCGTAGCACCACTTCATAGTCAGTGACAACATTTGAGATTTTCTTCCACTCAAATACCGAGTAAACCCACGCTTGGGGGTATGGAACGAAAGCAGAACGTATGGCGTTGGGGTAAATGGAACACTCGGTATGATGTTGCCCAATTTTTTTCTTGATTGAGGGAATTGTATTCTCAGCGTTCCATTTACCCCACCGTTCCATTTACCCCAATTTACCCTATAGGCCTAAATTCAATTCAATTTTGACTTTCATTGTTGAGCTGTTTAGGCATATTGGCAAAACACTGAGCATATAAACATTTTTAAATCCCAAAACTGCATTTTTCTGGAATCAGGATTATAGTTAGTTTGATCGCTTTTCTTTCAAATATTCCCGGAAAAATTCAAGACAAGTCGTGACATTTGGATGACATTTTAAAGAGTTCATTTGCCAGCGTTGCACATTTCAAGCAACTGTTATTTCAAGCTGTAAAGTTCCAGGAAGCTACTCCTGATTGGCTCAGCACAGGGGGTGTGTCGGAGGCAGGTCGGAGGTGTGGTTTGTTGACACCGGCACACCGGAAAGCGGGCCGGAAAGATGACATTGCATTTTGTAAAAGCCAAGAGAGGTAAATTCTAGAACGCAATATGTCCAATACTTGTCGTGGGTTGATAAAAACCTTTTCATGGATATTATTTTCGCCTTAAAATATAATCTAGGCATGAGTTTGCAAAATATTTGTAACCCGGCATGCATGCCAATCAACATGCATGCCGGCCGGCATTGCATCATTCTCATAACGCCCAATTACTGTTGTTGCTAATTGTAGGCCCAATTAGGTGATTTATCATATTTGTACATGATGTTATTTTATTTTATCTCTATAAAATCAATAATTTATAAAGCCAAACTAAACATATGCAAGTTTCAGATTTATTTTTAAAGAGAAACTGACAGTAAAACCTGTTTTTTTTAAACTGCAAAAAGTGGTATTTCTGTTGAGTGCGGGACTGGGTGAGAATATCTAGCAACACTGCCAGCTCTGTCAAAATAAATTGCTTGATTGCTTTCACTTCGATCGTCGTCGTCATCACATGGCTCTCCGCGTGTAAATGAACACACTGAAACTGTTCAAATACTGCTCAATTCTCCCATATTTTAACACAGCAAATCCACTTTATTCCACTTCCCAAACTATCAAACGATATTTACACACATCTAAGAACATCATGGCCGCTAAAAGACAACGAGTAGAGAACGGCAACGGGGTGAATTTTGTGAATGGAGATGACACGTCTGGCGATTCGACTTTTCCTCATTTCGCTACCGATGCGATTCATGCTGGTCAAGATCCAAAGCGATGGAAGTCTCTTGCAGTGACCCCATTGATTTGCATGTCGTCAACTTTTGCCCAGGATAAACCAGGAAACTGTCCAGGGGTAAGTTGTCTAAAAAACTTGTCTTCAAATTTTAGTAGGCCTAAATTGAATTTGAAAATGAATTTGATACAATATGGCAGTGCTGCCAATGACAACCCACTCTGCACTCTAGTCCGAATATTAAATCAGACCCAGAACAAAATATTAATTTCTGACATGATCGTGTACTGGGTCTGAACTGTTTCCATATGAAATCTTGATGGCAAATTGGACAATAGTCAATAGAAGCACATGGTTCTACGTGACAGCTTTTTAATCCCTATTCAGGTTACGTGAATCACGCTATTGTGGACCATCCTTCTGATACCTGAGTGTTTGGACAAGCGGAACGGTTTTTTGTCTACCTCTCTGTTTGTAAACAAACCAGGAGGTCGAAATCGTCCTCCTCGCCGAATACGAAAGTCAGCGTAATAGTACGGCACTGTCTGCACTCATGCACTTATGAATTGTGCTATTTCAGATGAGTTCAGACAGAGGGCAATGTTAGAAATCTGCCTTGTCACGTTTTGCAACTTTTGAACGGTTTCTGTTGCTCGATTATATATTTACAAGCATGACTATATTAATATTATCAGCTTATAGTATCTTGTGAAATCGAAATCAAAACCTAGGCCTGGTGATTATAGTAAAATTGCCACATGTGACAAATTTTTATTTAATATTTGTAACATTTCCTTTTAAAGGAGTATTTCGTGATCCTAGCATCCTCTTTTTATGATATTTTTCAGTACATATCCACGAAAAAAGCAAATTCTCAAAATTTCGGTTGATTCCGATATTGCGTTTGCGAGTTATGCATGATCATGTGTATTACACTGCTCCATAGACAATACGTTGTAATTTCGTTCTGGTGCACCAGAACGAAATTCAAATTTCACGATATCTTTGCTAAACGAATTAATCTGCAAGAAATATTTTGTACATAAACATTATGTAGCCAGAGGTTTCCAGTGATATAAAAATCTCAACTTTTTTGAGAAAAGTGGGGGATGAGGCTGTGGATCACGAAATGCCCCTTTAAGAGGCTAAGAGAAATGGATTGTATTTTTTGTAAGAACTGAAATCGGGTTGATCTGTACAAGCTTCAAATAATGCCCTTATCAATTCAATATAAACCATCATGACCATAGGTGGTCTAAAACTAAAATGTGAAATATGTGTTTTTTATATGGTAACATATGGTTAGATTAGATTGTTGGTTAAATAAATGGTTTATCATGGAATGATGTGGGCCGTAGTGGTCAGCGTCAGCGACAACCTGTAAAGTGTGCTGAGGCATGTGGATCAACGTTTAGGTGTTATGCCTGTGCGTAGCGCACTATAATCACTGCGCTTTTTTTTAGATATGAAAATTATAAGTTTTAGTTTTCATGATTTATTGATTTCAAATTCCTTGAAAAAGAAATGAACTTGAAAAATTCTAAATTGAAAAATTTTGTCATTCATTTTTTTGCTTGAAAATGTTTTTTTTTGCTCCAAAAACAAAATGTGTGTGGACTACGGGAAACAAAAACTGTTTCTTTTAAGGGGGTACTACACCCCTGCCCAATTTTGTACCTATTTTTATTTTTTTAGTCTTAGCCAATACCAAGTAAAATATATTCCTGTTTGTATACAAAGTTCGCTTCCTAATTTCCGGTATTGATAAGCTATAATAATAGCACCTTCGTTATCATAGGGACTGTAGTTATCAGTACTTATTGCTAGTACCGGTATTTGGATATAATTAATACATCATATCACTGTGTAAGTTTAGATAACTACTCTAATGTAAACATGGTAAATAAACAGTGATATAGCATTTGTGTTTCCGGAATCATCCAACAGAAATCTGAGTTGTGCACAATACCTGCACATGACACATTGACTGGCATATGTTTTCAATGAAACAATGAACATATTTTACACAATTGGCTGAATTCTGAAGTCTCAACCTTCAAATAAAATAAAATTTGACAAAATCCAAAAAAATGCAAGTCATATTGATTTTCTCTAAGCGTTTTTCTATTGGAGTAAAAAGCCAGCTTTTATCCGGTTTGGGGATTTAAAATTACCAGTAGAAAATGCCATACAAGCTAAAACCGTTGGGGTTCGATAATGAACCCCACAAAACTAAGTTACTAACCGAGTATATGGAAAATACCATACGGTCGGGCGGTTTCACAAGTTGCCGGCTCTATCATGCCACTCGCCGCCTGATAGTACACAAGGTGATTACTAATTCCTACCGTACCATAATGACATACATACATTAATAATAATGTCAGCATTATTTCTGCAGCAGCTGGATATATCATCAAATTTATAGTCATCTCCATATTATTCATCATTATCTGCATCTCCATCCAGGCCTGTGCAGGATTTCATTTGGGGGGTGCTGATTTTGAAAAAGTGGACTTTTTTCCAAGGGGGAGGGGCGATTTTGTGAAAAGTGGACAAAATTCGGACCTTTTTTGTCCAAAAAAGCGTTAAAAAACTGTTTTTTTGCACGCTACGCTCGCGAAGTCTGAAATTTTTGGACTTTTTGTATACTTTTCCAAATTTGGGGGGTGCATCGCACCCCCCCTCTCTGCATCGGGCCTGTCTTCATCATCTTCATCTTTGTACAGCTTCAAATCTTTGAACATGTTCTACATATTTGAACAACTTCATATCTGCATCTTTTTGAACACCTTCATCTTCGAACGTCTTCATCTCCATCTTTGAATATCATCTTTGAACAACTTCACTTTGAACAACTTTGTCTTTGAACATCTTTATCTCCATCTTTGAACAATTTTGTCTTTGAACATCTTCATCTCCATCTTTGAACATCTTTATCTTTGAACAACTTCATCTTTGAGCATCTTCACCTTTGAACATCTTCATCTTTGAACATCTTCATCTTTGAGCATCTTCATCTTTGAACACTTTGAACATAGATCATATTTGAACATCTTCATCTTTGAACATCTTCATCTTTAAACAACTTCATCTTTGAACATCTTCATCTTTGAACATCTTCATCTTTGACCATCTTCATCTTTGACCATCTTCAACTTTGAACATCTTCTTCATCTTTGAACATCTTCGTCATCTTCATCTTTGAACATCTTCTTCATCTTTGATCATCTTCCTCATCTTTGAACATTTTCATCTTCAAATGTATTGCAGGAAATCATACACATTTCTGTAGTAACCTTTTATCTTTATCTTTGATTTTCCACTTATCTCCTTACCAGGGTTTTGATTACAGCAGAGGAGGCAACCCAACTCGTGCATGCCTTGAAGAATGTGTAGCAGCACTGGAAGGAGCTAAATATGGTACGTATGCATGAAGGGTACCAAATGTGGTACAACTACAAGAAATTTAACATCCTGTGCAAAGAGATTCATATAGAAAATGTGACTGTGTGTAGTGTGTACAGGAAAGTCAAGTCCCTTTTAAGAAAGATCTGTGGCTGTATGGTCATTGCCACATGTGGCAGGAGTGCATAGATCCGGCCATGGTCAAGGATGAGTGCATACTTACATGTATAAACTTATAAATATACATGTAGGCCTACCATGACAGAAGGATATTCCTGTGTCCTGCCAGATACCGTAACCCAACAGGACATAAAAGTCGAGTCCCTTTTTAGGACGGTCGGTGGTTGTATGGTAACCACATGTGGCAGGAGTGCATAGATCCGCCTATTGTTAAGGATGAGTGTGCATTTAATAGGCCTACTAAAGGACATGCTCCTGTGTCCTGTTGGATACCCAACATGGTTTAACCACAGATCCTTATTTCCAGGATCTGTGGTTTGACGGAAAGTAGTGAAAGCTACTGACTGTTCTAAATGTGTACAATTTCTGCCTACTTCCCGATGCAGGCAAGGAGTAAGCTTTTAAAATACACATGTCATTTATATAAGACTGCAAGTGCTATGAGACCCCAGGGAAGGGTGCGTTATGGATGCGTCATTTACTGGCAAAGTGTTGACACACTCGCAGGGTACCCTCATTGCCAGGGTTGTAGCTATGCTGGGCAGCAGTGGACGATGGAGCCCACCACTCACTTCTGGAGCCCACCACTGAAGGTTCAATTTGATGCTAGAGCCCAACACTCAAACTGAAAAAGCAAGTGTATGTGTCCACTTTTGTTGAAATCTTGCTAAATCAAGCAAATTCTGTAAATTGCCGCCCGGTACTCAAATTCTGCTAGCCACAACCCTGCTCATCACCCCGATTGGGTAAGTCGAACCCATTAAAAAAGGGTGCATCTATGTTGTGTGTCAGGGTCCTGTGTCACAACCTGGGGTACCTTTGTGTTACATAGTAAAGAAATGAAATGGTTCAAACATTTTACCTACACATCTCATTTGAAGTGGTTCATCCTTCTGAGCATTTTGACACCTTTTTTATGGAAATCGGTTAAAACATGAGAGAGTGCGGGCAAAAACAATCACGAAGTAGGGAGGATGTAACCCCACCTCCTTTTTCCACATTTGCAGTCATTCTGAGCAAGTATTGGTCTTTTAAATGAACTTCTGTATTTATTTACTTGGTTTAGATGTCTGGGAGTTCATTTAGACATTTTTTACTAGATTCAAATTTTTAAAGGGGTTTTAAATCAAATTTACAATATGAATCCTCCCCTAATCCTCCTCCCCTAATCCTCAGCCACCCTTGGCACATTTCATGCCAAAGCGTCATAAGAAAATAATTGAAAAGTATTTTAAAACAGGATAAAAACATGAGTAATATAGAATAAATTAGCCTCAATTTAAGACCTAATTGAATCTTCTAAGTGAAGGAATACTCAAGAGACAGTGTTTTGAAATCCAAACCGCACATCAAAATGTAACAAAGCCACCTTTTTGGGTACCCCAGTATGTGGCACAGGATCTCATACGGTATATCATGAATACGGACAGGTAAGGTTGGTACATTTACAGAAGATATCCATCACTAAATTGTTATGTGCGTCAATTGCTTGTGAATGGTTGTCATAACTTTGACGCAGGGGTACGTCTTGGCATAGATCATAGTATTTAGATGATCTATGGTCTTGGCATGATGCAATCTTCCCGGGGGTCTGTGTCTTAAAGCTGATAGCTGCATAACACTTATATGAAGTGTGGCGCAATGGTTAGAGCATTGGACTCATGATCGTAAGGTTGTGGGTTCGAACCCCATCTCGGCCATTGCTTCTACTCAACAGACCCTAGAGTAATCATTGTACCGTCTAAAAATGGACCACCCAGCTATGTTGTTTCCAAATAGGCGTAAAAGTTTGTAGAAATTGACCCTGTGTCAGCTTGGTGAAATGGCGATGAAAATCGCCCCTGCCGAGTTCCTCCGGGAGTTTCCAATAAGACAGACAGACAAGACAGAAGGACAGTAGTTTAGTTTTCACCACTTTCCTAATATTACTAGTATTAGACCATTCAGGGTTCGAATTCATTAAAATATTTTGCGTAGCAGTTTTTGGCTAATTCATCATATAAATCAGGTTCCTTTCTAGAGTCTATGCTTCTATATACTAAAGCACTATAAAAATTGCTATACAAATGCAAAATTGGGTAGCAGTTGCTTCAAAATAAGGAGCATGCTGCTATGCGATACAGCCAAATTCGAACCCTGGGCATGTTTGATATATGACATACATGTGATTCTGTGAATATTTTGTAAAAAAGTTAAGGTGGTACTAGTACTACATCCCTTGATTAATTTGTGACTATTTTCGAATTTTTCTCAAAAAATAATAACACACTGGTAACAAAAGTTAAATGTATATTATAGGGCAAGGAATCCAGTTACTACGCTGGAATTTCAGTGACTCTAAGGCAAGCGGTACGTTATTTATGATAAGAAAAGAGGTACTGCTAGAATGTACCTCATTTCTTAACATATATAATCATAATCTTGTCTTGAATTCATTGAAGTAATTGGATTCCTTGCCCTAAATATACATAACTTTTGCTACCATTTTGTAGTTATTTTTTGAGAAAAATGCAAAATTAGTCGCAAAATTTATCAGGGGGTGTAGTACCACCTTAAATAACTCTTTTATGTGTTTTGTTTAAAAACTGAGCAATTTGGAATTTTCCATGCACTACATGCATGTTGAAGTTTACAGTTAGATATTAGTCTTGGTGGACACCCAGGGTGGACACTCACACTGTTGAAAAGGTCAACAGCATGGAATTATAAAGGAAGCATTAAGGAAGTACTCCACCGTGAAACCTTTCCTCATTATCACTAATATTGCCGGACATGTCACATGTACGTACTATCTACAACCGTGACAATTGGCTAGATCTAGACACCATATCATTGCATGACTGCAGACACACACAACTTGCCCAACAGATCCTGGTTTGTATGAATCCCAGCCAAAAGTACATTCAGAGGTCATTAACTTGGTTCAGAGCTCTTCAGGAAGCCTGTCATTAGGGAACTTTCATATATGCATTATTTGAAGTTAATCAATGTCACAACCCATTTTTACCAGCCCAGCAGTGTTCACTCTATGCTCCAGCAAGTTGAGAAATTAGTCCAGAAAAATCAGAGAGGAAGTAAAAAAAAAAAAATTAACTTCAGATTTTTTAAAATAAATTTGTGTAGCTCATCCATCACCTGGCCAATTTTAGAGCAAAATTACCAAATTGGTCCAAGCTGAAAATACAAGTTATAGGCCTGTGCAGGGTCTTAGCTAGGATTCGACAAGTGCCCGTCATATTCACCAAAACTGCCTGTCCAAAATTTGACCATAAACCAGACCTTTCACCTTCTGGGGGTTCAGTCAGTTCCAATACATTTATTGATATAGCATTCATTAATTAGTCTGGTCTTGTTTTGAGTTCACAGAATGTATTCAAGCATTATTTTTATGATTTAGCATCTGCCAGAGGCATTAAACCCAGACCTGCCAACTGTCCCTCATTTTGAGGGACTGTCCCTCATTTGGGGTTTACCAAAGTGAAAATGAGGGACAGTCCTGTTTTCTGACAATTTCAGTGATGGCAAATTTAAATGAAAGAACAACAGAAAATGATGAAAATGTCACTTTAAACTTTGCTATAGCATTCTCTTTAGTCTATTGTGATAAATTCAGATCTGCAAAACCTCTGAATTCTGAAAGTATTGTACACCTTTTAAGTCTTTGAATTTGTCGGTATTTAACATGTACCGGGTACAAGGTTTTGGTCTCAATGTCCATTATTCTGACTTCGGTAGGTTGGCAGGTCTGTAAACCTACCTGTCTCAGGAGCAAACTACCCATCCAAAATGACAGGTGGCTGGCTAACACCCTGGAAGACTGCTTTAATAATATGTGACGTGTCATGTCAAAAGGAGACACTTTTGGGCAGGTTATCAATTTTGAGGTTTTTACATATATCTTAAATATAGAGATATTTTGCTCCACACTGTCGTTTTCCCGAATGAAATTGGACATTCCTAAGCGAAGATATTTAGTTCGTAAGTTATGGTATTGTCAAATTGGAAATTGAGATATCGGCCTTTAAAAATATTATTGACAATGTTGAGAGTAGGAATTACCTTGACAAATGTGTCAAAAAATACAAGATGCCAGTTATATTCTGGTCTGAAACTTTCAGACAATATGTTTAACATTAATAACATCACAAATTCGCAACAAACCCAAATTGTGAAAAAATCACCACCAGGCAGATATTTGGCTATTTCTCCGTTTACGATCCTGCCCAAAAGTGTCTCCTTTTGACATGACACGTCACATATAGTCTAGTTTAGTGTTTTCCCCAATTTGGCAATGTTTTAAATGTCAACTATTGCAAGTCACTTGCATCGCACCTGTCGCCACAGAAATGTCAGAGCTAATGAGATTACAGTGACAAAATGTCTGCCCAATAAATTATAAACTTTAAAGGCCTATTCAGTGATTTTCTGTACAATATATTTTGTCTACCTGCACCATCGACAGATAAAACAAGTGGGCCAAAAAAGAAACAATTGTACATATATTGCGTATAATCAATCATACAACAAAAATTGCATACCACTGTCATCTGAAACAAACCTTTTTTGTTGTACATAGTATTAACTCTAGTACCGGTACGCCTAGAGATCACAAAAAGGCACAAGGATGAATCCCATGTGATGCAATGACACAATCACCCTAAGTGCTATATGCTCACGGAATCGCTGGCCAGGCCAGCGAAACCCCTTTGACTTCTTTGTTCATCTTCTCTCCTTTTTGTTTCTTCTTTAAGTTCTGATCGCAAAAAGCAGTGTTCAGTGTTAGGGTTAAGGCGATTTAATACCCTGATTTTCATCAGTACCCATCTTCTTTTTTTTGTTGCAAATTTATAAAGTATATAAATATGTTCATCATCTCATGTCCTGAACTTATAAAATATCTCTACACACAGTGGTTTTAAACCATTTTAGAAAATCATTTTAGCCCTATATATTTTTTTGTTTACTGTATCCTGGTAACTGAGATGTGTGTTTCATAACAAACCATAATTTATTCTATTGAACATGTCCAAGTAGAATACATGAATAGAATACATTAAATCCTTTGTTATACTATCTATAGAAATATACTCACTGATTATAACACTGAATAAATTAAATAGGCCTAAAAAATCTCTTCCACATAGAAAATTTAATACTACACCATGTATGTATCTTCTATAATATGTTGTTAGGAAAAGAGATTTAAAAAGGCTATAAGGTCATCAAAGGTCAGGTTATAGGTCAATAATATTGGTTCAGGTCAAATTCAGGCATCAATTTTGAATACATGTGATAGTCTGTGATATCATACATGTCATAATGAGGCATCAATTTTGATATTTTGTCTGTTACTGGATATATAATGGAAATGTGTGAGGTGGATATACTAAAATACCTTGGGATGTAAATGGTGAGTACAATTTAGATTGCCTAGTTGAGTTGGATTGGGCAAATAAATTTAAAATAGTTACCAAAATCACAAAAATGAAGCTTACGGAAAACTACCTAATATGGTGGTATAGGTGACAAAAATACAATCTTTTTCAACATTGCTGTGTAGTGTGGTTGTGGTAACCTGTTACCTATGGCTTAATTAAGTTTCAGTGACATAGTGTTGCAAGTTCAAAATACAAAACATAGCTCGACATTGAAAATAGAAGCATTTTAACCGGTTCGTTTTTTGATAGTTGTGGAGCACCAAGTTCATGAAGTCATAAAAGAAATCAGGGACCACTTATTCCCATTTTACATATCAACATTATTTCCCTATTAATGTGTTGGCAACACATATCCAAAATTTTAAATCATCAGTGATGTACCTCCTTTTGGCTTCTATCTTCAAAAGCATGTAAGCTACATTGATACCGATGCCACCAATAAACGAGAAGATTTGCCCCTTCATTTTGCATACCACTTTGTCCAATTTTTTTTGTAATTTCTTCACAAAATGCAAAAAATGCAAAAAAAAAATCAATGGGTGTAGTACCCCCTTAAGGGATCCAAAATGAGCGTTTATTATGCGTTTCGACAGTATTTTTTGTGGGATGAGAGCATCTCAGACCTATCGAATTGCATTCTGAATACGAAGCATGTCTTTCTGATATCAAATAATTTTCATTTTTAAAAATCACAATATAATACAAATTTTATGACAAATTATAAAAATTTGATATTTTTCAAATTTTTGATATATAACAGTCCTCGAAGTAAATTATATAAATCTAATGATATATTCTTAAAGTGTATGTAGCAGGGAGGAAAAGCCGACGGTCATTTGAAAATTTTGACCTTTCATATTGAAGATACAGATTTTTTCCCCAAAAAGACCTAATTTTTTTTTGGTGTTTTGGAAAAAAAATCCATATCTTCAATACGAAAGGTCAAAATTTTCAATTGATCGTCGGCTTTCATCCCACCTACATACACTTTAAGTATAAATCATCAGATTTATAAAGTTTACTTCAAGTAGTGTTAAATATCAAAAATATCAATTTTTAATGATTTGCCATAAAATGTGTATTAAATTACGAATTTCAAAAAATCAAAATTATTTGATATCAGAATGACATTCTTCATATTCAGAATGATTTTCGATATGTCTGATGTGCTCTAATGTCCCAAAATAAATACTGTCCAAACGTTCATACCCCAGCCCTTAACTTGTGATTTAAACAAGAAAGTGGTATTTCCATTTAAAATCATATCAATTTATTGAATCAATGAATGGAAAGCTTTCCAGGTCAAAAGGTTTGGATATAACTATTTACCTGAAATGTATTTTGATAAATACTTATTTACAATTTACCCTTGTCTAGGCCAGTGACCACGCTTCCCTGAACAAACACAAACATTATAGCAAAGTCAGCAGGTATACCATTTTCTAAGTGATATAGACCAACTAGTTCAATTCTAATGATTTTATGGGCATTACTACATATACATGTACACTGTATGAAGCCAAAGCAAATCTGGCTTCTTAAATGCCTGTTCAGATATTTTCTGCACAAAATATTGTGTCCCAGTCATAAGTGCCAATCTGGCTTGAAACGTGGGGAGACAATTGCCCTGAAATGTTAAAAAATGGCTGAAAAGAACAAAAATTGGGTCATTTTGCTGAAAGGTGGGGGGGGGGGGGCACATCCCGTCGTCCCACTGGGATTGACACCCAAACACTAATTGCACAAAGTGTATTCCTTGCCTATCACAAAAGCAAACATTTGAATAAATATGGAAATCACATTCGCATGGAGTGCTTGTATAAATAGAGTTTGCACAGGGTTCCTAGCGCACTGCAAACAAAGCAAAGCAAAACAAACTAGTGGAATCCTATGAACAAACTACATGCATATAAAAGCTATTTGAAATAACTAATGCAAATCAATGCAAGACTAGAAATATTTTGCAGGAGTACACACCCACCCTAAGCCCCACACACCCAAGATCTACCTAAAATACATGGAGTGAAATGCAACAAACTAATATTATGTAATAATATAGCAAAGAATGGTCAGAACAAAAGATAAATAAAATACTACAGTACTTCAAAAAGTGATCTGTAGAAAAGATTCGTCAATACGGAAAGAGAAGTACAAGAGCAGGTGGAAATGGGATGGGAGCTCATTCCACAAATGAGGAGAGGAAATAAAAACAGGGTTGAGAAACACATTTGTGTGAGCAGTCCAGGGAATATATCTCTATCTTAAAACCAAAGTGGGAGGAAAATTAAAATACTGAAGAAAATTAATCGCAACAGATGAAATAAGTAGCCATCCCAAACCCTGGGTAGGGATGAGTGGCTAGGATTCCGAAACATACCCCTGAAAATATACAGAATTTGATGAAAAAGTCACCAAAGAACATACTAATTTTCAAATATTTCTGTTCAAAATTGCAGTAAATTTGCCCATTTGAAACATTCTACCCAATTTTACTACGATCCTTAAATAATTGCTGTGCATCGTTATTTGGTACACAACTCGCTATCTACCAGAACTTGCTCATTATATTTGTGTACTAAAAAATTAAAGACAATACGCCCTACCGACCCAGATTTTGGGTTTGGGGTATTTTTTTAACAACTGTATGAAGTTATAAACACCCTGTTCGAAGTGGATTCATTTTGATGGAAATTTTTTGAAAAAAGAAAATTTTCAAAATATGTTTAATGTATAAGCATAATTTATGTTTATGATCTATCCATAGCCTTGGCATTTGGATCAGGTTTGGCTGCTACCCAAGTCGTGTGTCAACTCCTTAAGGCCGGTGAACACATTGTGACTATGGACGACCTGTACGGCGGAACCAACAGACTGTTCAGGCGCATCATTGAAAACCTGGGGATCACTGCAACGTTTGTGGATATGACCAATTTGGAGAATTTAAAGAAAGCAATTCAGCCTAATACAAAGGTAATTTTATTTGAAATTTAAGACATAAGAAGTGATAATGTTTAGCGCATCAGGGATTCAGCCCTTTGCACTTGCTTCCAAGTTTCCCCATCACTATTTTCAGAAAACAAATGCGGTCAGGGGCGTAGCAAGCGGGGGGACAGGGTTCAGGGGCCCGAGCACAAAAGCGAAAATTAAGTAAAGGCTGATAATGGAGAGCAGGGCTGGATTTACCATTGGGCCAGATGGGCCTGGGTCCAAGGCCCCCCAAATTACCCTATGCATCTTTCGTTTAATCCCAATAACAGCATCTTTTTTGGCCTAAATTTAAATTTCAAATAGCAAAATTCACGTGGATTTGGGGCTAAAATAATCTGAAATTTATTTTTTGCGCGCTTTGCAAATGTCCTGTTTTACATCGGAACAAAATATGTTAGTCCCTATACGTAAACCAAAACTTGGCCACTGACTTTAGTGCACATGCCTTCCTTGGCACGTGATGGGGCGGGGCCTCCAAATTTTGAACTGGCCCAGGACCCCATAAGGTAAACCCCGCCCTGGTTAAAAGGGCCCATACTCAGCTCCTTGTCCATGGGCCCCTGATGCTCTTGCTACGCCCCTGAATGAGGTAACTGTTTTTACCGCAATAATGAATTCAAAAGTGGGCGTGAATTTAAAGTGCGGTTGTGTGCAACAGGAGACTCTAAATCAGGTGTGAAGGGCCTTCACATCAATCATTTAGGGATTCAATCATGTTTCACCGTAGTTCATCACCGTTTAACAACTCGCGTCCGGCGCGTCTGCGTGGTTTACTTCACTAGGGCAGCTTTAGCTGCCCGAGTGAAGTAAACCACGCAGACGCTACCGGACGCGAAGTTGTTAAACGGTGATGAACTACGATGAAACATGATTGAATCCTTTCAACAACGAAAAGAAGCTAAAGATCGATAATTCACGATTATTTCACGGGAAATGTCAGTTAATCATTGTCACTAAGCCTTACAAAAACTTCGATGATTTCTCTGTTAATATCATCACTAAAACTACAGAATAAAACGGCAAAATTTAGCCGCTATTTGAAAATACTGAATTCAACTTGTAAGCTTGCATACGCACAAAGGTTCCAGGCATGACGAATTTTACGCGCTCTCGCCAGAACGCCAGTAGTCTCGCTTCGCGTTCGCAGATACGCTTCAGTAAAAAGTGTGGATTCATCACGGATTAACAACGGTTGGCTCCTGTACAAAGGTATAGGAAGAGTTGTTGAATATGTATGCAATGACACGTACGGTAACATTAATTCAATTTCATCACATTCATAGTACCTTCTGTAGGGACGCACCATTTGATTCTCACGAGGGGTATGGAGTTTGCATTGAGCTGAATTTTTTTTCAATAATTCAATTAATATTGAAGTATGGTATACAGTATTTGCATTCAATAATTCAGCTGATATAGAAGTAGATGGTAAACATGATAATTAAATTACACCAGGTGCAAGTCATTGTTGAATGAAGGATGGTGTTTACTTCCTCAAATATAGGTGTTTCTGGCTATTTGATCAATAATTACTACTGGTTGCCATATGTTTCATACAATGATGCATACCTGTACTATAAAGTACGCAATTTTTATTATAGGTGACAATAATAGTATAATACTGTCAACGCTAAGGATGTGCTGTGGCACATTGGTATAAATATGTTAATGAATTATTAATATGAAATGAAAAAAAAAATCGATATTAAACAAAAGATTGTTAAACGAATCTCTCCTATCTTTTATTCATCACATACAGTTAGTACTATCAGGGAACCATGTTCCCCTACTTCTCCCCTTCCCTACCACCACCACCAACCACCACGGTACATGTATTTCTAAATAGACTGTGACCTTGGCTGATGATATAACCTTTGGTATTTAATGATGGTATTCCAATCCTGCAGTGTAATTGTTTGTTGATCAAAATACAGTAAACATCAGACACCATGTGGCAGGGCCAAGCCTCTGGATGGCAGCCAATAAAAATCTCTTATTGGGTTGCCGCCTACAATGTACATACAGTACACGTGTAAAAGCTGGTCACATGTGTCCACATGTTCACTGTCACTGCATTGTGGCAATTTGTGCTCATTTATACATGGTATGTTTTGTGACATTTGAGAGCTGCTCCCACAAAACGTGGACAAAGGTCCCGAAAGGCTCGATTTACACTCTAAAACTGAGACAAATTAGGTACGGTATATTTGTCTCAGGTGCAAATAACATTCCAAAAATCAATAGAAAACAATTAAGGAAATTTGAAGCTAATGATATTTTAAAAAAAGGATAAAAGGATTGAGAAATCATAATATATAATTTTAAAGCTGACAATATCTTTTAAATGAGCTCAATTGAGAACATGAAATAAAGAGTTAGAATATTATTTTTGAAATTAAATCTTATACTGGAACTGAAATTGTGCAACTCGCTTTGCTACCTTGCATCCAAATAATCTACACCAAGGTACTAGTAATAGAATGTTTCAGGTGATCCCAAAAGCAGGCAAGACTGCATTTTTATACTCAGTAGTGTTAACAATAACACCGGGGTGGGGCACTCCCATATATTGAAACTTCCAAGGAAAATGGGACTAGGATTTTCTCATGCCGTGAACAATTCTGGATGGATACACACTGTCACCTATGTTTCCAATGGACATTTTATTGTGAAATGTCATTGTACAAGGAATACATTAAAGAAATTCCACATAGCCCCCGAATGAAAAAAGTATTTAATTATCTTTGTAATCACTCAAAAAGCATTTTGTGTGAATTTTACATCCGAACTAAGTGCTATTAAATTTTTATGAGCCTTTTATTTTACATGTATAGTCTATGGGGTGACGATTAGAAATGGACGGCAATATTGAAAAAACCCTCATTTTGGGCCATTTTAGACACAAAAATGCCCATAAAAAAGAATAGCACTTAGTTCGGATGTAAAATTCACACACAATGCTACCTGAGTGAGTACATAATTAAATACATTTCATTCGGGGGCTATAGCAAAAACAAAAATGTCCTATACCTTAATGGTTATGGAACAAAGGTGCTGTATTGGCATTTCAGTAGTGAGTGCTTTGAATACAACTGGTTGGTAAGAAATTATTAATGAATTTTGCATCGTTAATTTTGTTTTATTGCAGCTGGTATGGATCGAGACACCAACCAACCCATTGCTGAAATTAGTGGATATCCAGGCAGCAAGTGACATAGCCCATAATGCCAACCAAGATATAGTGGTTGCTGTTGATAATACATTCTCCTCGCCTTATTTCCAGGTACGTGTAAATATATATGACATGATAAAGGGGAATGAGTCACATGTCGGCCCTGGTCGAAAATGAGTTTTACATATTTTTCTATAGAGGACATTAAGAGCTTTCAGAAAGTGAAAACCCTATGTTGATTCAACTTTTCTTTACGAAGTTACGTCAATTTATGATCCGTTGAAAACAATATAAAACCAAAGAATTTCAACACTTTCTTTGCCAATATCTCAAAATCAATATCAGCAACATCCGACTCATTTCCCTTGATCGTGTCACATATTAGGAAATCTATATCTAGACAGTCTGTATAGAAAAGTTAATTAAAATGTTTGAACTTCAAATATTTGAACTATATGTGACGCATTCAGGTAAAAGGGGGCCAGGACATGATTATTTGTTTCGTAAATCATGTCAGTAATGCATATGGTCACATTTTTTAAGTTGGTACCCCATTGGTGCACATTTGGAAATTTGGTTGAAATCACCTCCTTTTGCACCTTTTTGGTTATATCTCAAATGTGACACAATCTGGTCCATGGGGGCCAAAGGCGGCAAATTTGAAACTGAGATAAAGATAAAAATATGGAGTAAAAAACAATAAAATACATAAGAAAATAGACATAAAAAAACCTCATAAGTTTAGAACCAAGTATGTTAGACCTTTGGTGTTTTCAGTAAATGATAGCCTATTGTATGTGTAATGTAATAATTACAGTAACTAAATTTTCAAAAATGCCTCCTTTGGCCCCCATGGACCAGATCGTGTCACAAATGTAGTTCAAGAAAAGTATGTAAACCCATACATTTCTGGAAAGCTTATGTTTCAAGGATTGCCAATACATTAGTTAGCATTTGAATATACAGGGTGATCGATAGGTAATATAGGGTGTAACAAAATAATTTCCCACAAAAAGTTGAATAGTATTATGCCAGTCTCATCATTTCCCAGTATGTAGTAACTGAAATTCATTTGTATTTTAAGAAAGTACACAGTTTGCCCTTTCTAAAAATACAACATTTGTATCAATTGATTATCTGTACGATCACTATACAGGGTGTGCAAAAAAGCGAACATAATATATTGTAATCCCACTGAAGTAGCTCAATATCCTAAGATTACTGACTAAAATCTCAGTTTTGATGCTGCATTATGATAGTTTGAAAACAGAATGTGCTCATATGACATGAAACTGATAAAATGATTGCTTATTATACAGGGTGTGCCAAATTTTACCATAGACTGTGTGAAATGCTATTCTTGAGTGGCCAAATTCCCAGCAGGAATGTTGACAGTTAAATCTACCACTTGAATTCTTGTTATATTTGCATTGCTTATAGTATTCAAGTCAATTCCACAGATTTCATGTGTATTACAAATGAATAGAACATTATAGGGTGTGTCAAAATTATACATTTACTGACTAAATATAGCTTGCATGTTATGGCCTATACAATGTATGTACAAAGCATGACGGCGATGTTCAAGTACACTTTACCTAAATACAGAGAATCAAGAATGAATATTCATACATTGTATGTACATGCAATTGTTGAATCACTTTCACCATCTAACAATGCTATCAATGTTGCATACAGGGTGATGATAATTGGCAAATGTGTGCTCTGTTGCGACATATATATCTACTAATGAGAATGTGTACAATGTATTTATGTACTTTTGACTTCATGAAAATCTTTCACTATAAAGTATAAGGAAATACTACAGAGTATATCTGTATGATTATCAGCATTGGACAACAAGAACTCATCTCTATTTTGAGTCAAAGTAACAGCACTGTAGAATAGATCAAGCTTGCATACAGTACAATTGAATAGTTTCTTCCATTCTTTGACTAATTAGGAGTAATTAAGTGATGGCCATAATTAATTAAAGCACCCTGATTAATGGAAATGGTTGTGATTCTTTTGAAGAAATTAATATTCTTTCATTTAAGTTTTTGTTTGAATTCCTGTTATGCCTTAAAACATATTTTACAAAGAAAAAACTTGTAACACGCACAGTCACCCATAGGAAATGTGCATACCCTCACACCCACCACCCTCACACCCACCACATCCACCCCTGACTAATTAGAGTTAATTAGCTGCTGTAATTAATTGGTGTACAGGATCTATTTTTTTGTTTGTGGTACTTTTAGACAAATAAATAGGCTCTCATTTAAGCCCAAATGTGCATCCCTGCTATGCTTAAAACATTTTTTATGAGGGAAACATTCAACACATGTCACCGAAAATGTGACAAATCCACCTTTTTGGGGGTACCAACTTAATATATGTGACCATATATGGTAAAATCCGTTGATTTTTCAGAAAATCATATTATTTTCAGCGAGTTTTGCTTTATTGCATGTTAAATTATGAAAATGAAAAAATCAACAAAATTTAAAAATATGATGTACGAAAAAAATAATCGCGGCCAGGACAGTATCACAAATAAATTGTTGCAGCGTTACAGAAAAACAATATTTACCTATTACAATATTAAACAATATTAACTTGAACACCCCCCAGTTGTTACAATCAGTAAAGAATGTTTTCACATTGTCTCCTCCACAGCGCCCTCTTACATTTGGTGCTGATCTTGTCGTACATTCTGCGACAAAGTACATCAATGGACACAGTGACGTTGTCATGGGCCTCGTTGCTGTCGATAATGAAGAAATATACAAAAGATTGCAGTTCACCCAATTTGGTAAGTTTTGAATATATTTCGAGGGGTCAGTGACACAAAGACGTACGTCCATTTTTGGCGAAAATGAGATTTTGATATTAATTTTCAGAAACATGAGCACTTTCCAATAAACACATAAGTAACTCCATTTAGGGAACAACTCAAAAGTTCGATGAAGCCCTATAAACGAAAGTCCTTTCATTAGGGGGGGGGGGTCAAAAAGTCAGATTACGTTTGTAAAATAACAGTTAAAACATCGGTCAAAATGAATCTTTTTTAAGGATTTAATATAATTTTAAAATGTTAGTATTTTGTGAAGTACGATATTGACATGATTTTACAGTGGTTGCTTCAAAATGATTTCAAATCAATATAGAGTGCAGCCTGCAACTTGTAAGTTCATTTTTAAAGCAGCTGTACCGCACCAGGGAAGATGTAATGAAGTTACATCTTCTCTGACCGCACTTTGATTTTGTGTTGTTATATTTTTTTTGTGCCAAAAAAGTATGAAGAAAAATATCTTAAAATAAAATAAGATGCTTCTCCCATAAACATGATCAATCTCATAGCCTTGTCGCACCACCTCTTCAACCATATCCTCCATAGCGACGGCCCTGTATCCTATGAATAGACCTACGGACGAGGGTTGGAATTTTCGATATTTGACACTTACGTTAGAGGGGAGGGGTTAGCCTTCTAACGAAAGGACTTTCGTTTATAGGGCTTCATCAAACTTTTTGGTTGTTCCCTTAGCACACCCTTGAAATCAATGACCAATGTGGACCATTATCTTTAAACTCATTTTTCTCAGAATTACCAAAATGGAGTTACGTCTTTGTGTCACTCACCCTCGATTTATGTCTCTGATGTGGTGGAATCCCAGAGCAAAAGGAGTTACATGTGTACAATGTATCATCAGGTACAGAGACATGTGAACCCATGCAATGGGCTATTCCATTAAAAATCCACACTCCCCCTGTGGAAGATTTTGGAAATACTTTTCACAAGGGGAGTATGAGTTTCAAATGGAATGAACACATTAAGCAGGTCCATTTGAAACTCACCCTCCCTCAGTGGAAGATTCAGGTTGAACAATCCAAAGTTTCTAATCTAACAATCTAAAGTTTATTCGGCTTATATAAGGCAAAAAAAGACTCATAACACTGTGTATTGATATAGAATGGCATGCACGCAGTTAGGGCGCAGTGCTAACACCCCGGGCTAACACTAGTTGTGCGTTGTGTAATGCGTGACTGGCGCGCTTACGTGAATTTACGCAGGCGTTAGTTGGGACTTTAATGACGCACGCAGTAACAAAAGCAGAATAATTTTCGCCTATTATAAGCCAAACAAAGTTTATCTTACACCTTGTTTTTACATTTCAACCATCACACTCATACAGTTTATATTTGTATAATTCATATGTTAATAATTTGCAGCTATTTAAAGTTCTCTGTTAAGACCAAAGGAGAAACTTAAATTTTTCTGCTAACAGTTTCGTCAGAAACCTTCTGGCTTTCTCAAAGCGATTGATGTTGTTATTGATCCATCTGCTTGGAGCTGGAATCCCGGCCGGATGTTATTGTTTTACCAGAAGTACTCTTATCTCCAACGTTGGTCTTGAGCAGAGGATGGAAAATGTGGCTTAGAAAGAATGTCAATGGATCAATAACAACAATAGCTTTGAAAGGCAGAACAGCCCTCGAATTAAGGATCTGAAGGGGCATGGCAACTTTTTAGGGCAAGTTGATAATTGCCTGGGATTTTTACTGAAAAGGCAAGGCAGCACGGCAGTTTGTAATATTTCAAGAGGGCATTATGGCAACTGTTGAAAATTTGAGAAGGGCACCAAGGCAAAGTGAACAAAACACACACAAACAGTCTGGTAGATGATTTTATAATGAAGGGGCAGGGCTGGGGCACCGACGGCAACTTCATTAGAGAGCACGGCAAGTGACTGCCTTGGGTGAAGGACATATTTTGAGTGGGGATGGGCACCCACGGCAAAATGCCTTGGGTGCCGTTGTGCCGTGGGTTAATTCGAGGGCTGAGGCAGAAGCCTCCTGGTAAAACTGTCAGTAGAAAAGTTTTTCCTTTGGTCTTGAAGAAGAACTTTAAATAGCTCTCTTTAATCAACAGACCTGATGAACCTCTTCAGCCATGTAAATAACTTAATTTGCATTTTGTTATCTTCTTTTTGTAGCCGGTGGCGCTGTTCCGTCCCCATTTGACTGTTTCTTGTGCAACCGTGGAATTAAGACACTCCATGTACGGATGAGACAACACATGAAGAATGGACTAGCATTAGCGAGGTTCTTGGAGAAGAACCCTAGAGTCCGCTCAGTCTCTCACCCAGGTATGGTAACAAACAAGTTGTCAAGCTCTATAGCAGATTCAACCCATCGTGGGATGTTTTTCCAACAAATCCAGGCTGCCAGTCAATCATATGCCGGTTAATGCATAGCCAGATACGCATGATCGCCCGGTACTGTAGCCTGAATTTGTTTGAAAAACGTTCTACGATAGGTTGAATCTGCTATAGAGGTCTTGCTTTTAGGCTCCTTGAACATTTCCCCATTCAAATGGCAATTTTTATGTATTTGAATGAAATATAAGATATGATACATAAGTAATAATATTATATTGGGGCAGTAGGTTTCATACTTATAATGGGAACTTGTAAATTTTTAGCGAGGTGTTTTGCAAGAATCTATCTTCTGCTAAATAATGATACTGGGAGTTAATCTCAGTGTAGCACAGGTTCTGTGCTGTACTCTTATACCTATGATGATGATCCAAGATTTCCACCAATAGTACAGTACACAGTAGGTGATTTCCAGGCTCATGATATTTGTGTATGTGATAAGAGATTGACAAATTGCTTGGTGGGGAGTGTAAAATCCTGCTGAGGGGTAATAAAATTAACAGTGGAAATTCTAGTTCCCTCGCTATGCTCGGTGCTCACTTCCCTCGCTATTCGAGAGGTGTTGCGGTTTGTGGAACGGGGCTAGTTCTATCTCAGTGCTTCATGAGTACATCTTTTTTTCTTTCTGTTAAGGGGTCGGTCACCTACCTTTGCAAAGTATTTCTTGTGGGCTTGAGAGCAAATCAGATACAGCAAATTGCATTCTGAATACGAGGAATATCCTTCTGATATCAAAATTTGTGATATAATACAAATTTTATGGCAAATTATCAAAAATGGATATTTCAAAGTAGACTTGGTAAATCTAAATTCTAATGATATGTACTTAAATTGTTCGTAGATGGGATGAAAAGCCATCCATCATATGAACATTTGTATGGAAGATATACATTCCCCCCCCCCAAAACACCTACAAAATTGAGGTCTTTTTTTGGGGGAATGTATATCTCCAATCTGAAAGGTCAAATTTTCATATAATGGACGGCTTTTCATCCCACCTACATATACTTCAAGTACATGTCATTAGATTTATAAAATTATTTCGAGGATTGTTAAATGTCAAAAATACTATTTTTTAATAATAAGTCGTCATAAAATTTGGTGTGTCTGATGTGCTCTCAGGTCCCACAAAAATACTGTGCAAACATCGCTATCCCAGCCTGTAACTGTTGATGTTTTTGTGAATGTGGATTCCCTCTCTTGAATGAATTCCACACTGCGGGTACATGTACTACCAATTAGGCTTTTTTAAGAAGTGTTCAAACATTTTTTTTTATTGAGATCGTAGGTTGTCCAGTAGACAACTAATTTATTTTTACTTTTTCAAACGTTGCACTCCAGTCTCTCAATGGTTCTTTAATCTCTCAATCTGTTCATATAACCTCTTTTTTTCCCTATTTAGGCTTACCGTCACACCCACAGTATGAATTGGCCCTGAGGCAGATGAAAGGCTACAGTGGAATGCTCACATTTAAACACATAGGTGATTTGGAAGAATCTGAGAAGTTCCTCCAGAGTCTGAAAGTATTCACTCTGGCAGAGAGTCTGGGAGGATTTGAAAGCTTAGCAGAATTACCGTAAGTACCAGATTGTTTTATACGGTTGCATGCATCGGTATTGCTAATGAGCTGCAGCTGTTTGTTAATGGGCTTTGCCAATTGAAATCCATGCATCCCCTCTGGAAGATGTGACCTTAATCTCCCACACAGGGAGCGTGAATTTCAAATGGGGTTACCTAAATGGGTGACTCCATTTGAAATATGTGTGTGGGAGATTATTGTTTTGTCTTCCATAGGGGGTGTATGGTTCTCAACTGGAATAGTCCAATACTCATTGGAGGTTCCCAGATTCAAATCTATTGAAATAATTCTATCATTTGTATGTACTTGTCTCTCTCTAGTCTCTACCCAGGAGTGTCCATATAAGCACTGCCCAAAGGTATGAGCATGCCTTGGGCATTGTATGGCAGCCAGTGGCAGTGCCACAGGGGGGGGCTTTCCCCCCTGGCGCACAGTCCCCCCCCCCCCCCAGTAAAAACCTAAAAATTACAAAAATGTCCACTTTTTGCATCAATTTTGATCAAAATTTGTTGAATTTAATTCCCCCCCTCATTCACTTTTCCCCCTTAATGCCCTCCCCCCTCCAAATTCCTGGTGCCGCCACAGATGGCAGCTGACATATTCTCACAATCAGCAGAATAAATGTAAAGCACTTTGATATTCACGAAAGGCACTGTATAAATGCCAACATTTATTTATATTTTATTTTACTGAACCTTTTTTTTCAGAGGTGTGATGACTCATGCATCTGTTCCAGAAGAACAGCGTAAAGTGCTTGGTATTGATAACTCCCTGATCAGGTTATCTGTGGGATTAGAAGATGTGGAAGATCTTATTGCAGACCTGGATAAGTCTCTCAAAGCTGCTGTAAGTACTATTTACACTTGATTTTTGTCGGATCAGTCATAATGTTTTTAAAAAAAAATATTAGTTGTTGCACTATTCAAGTACTTCCCCTGCCCCATATCGTGGGGAATATGGGGAAATGATTGGGCTTGCAATTGAATACATGAATACAAAACCCACCCAAGTCCATGGAAAGAAAAACTAAAAAAAAACTGTATCATTTTAATTCCTTCAATCAAATTTTAAAAACCATCCCAGTCTTGGACTTGGGTGGTTTTTGGATTTCATATGCTCAATAGGCGCACGTACATTAGAAGGTTGATTTGTGTTGTTCTTTTATACATATGATAGGCCTATGTATAAGCAACAATTTCGCATGCTAAACTCAATTTGGCCAAAGTATGGACTTGGGTGGGTTTTGTATTCAGGTTTTCAATTTTCGGACTAATTGCATTTAAGGATATTTTGCGACTCCTGGGGACCACTGTTTGCATTGCGTACCCCCACTATCCCATTGTTTCTACCATTGCAAATACCCCAGGTTGCAAGGTTGGGAAATTACACTATGTTACAAAATGCTACATTCCCCACCCCTGGGGAGCACTGACCTGTTAATCCCTATGTAATCCCAGCTTACAATTCCCACAGTGCCCCACATTTCCTAGGAGGGGGGAGGGTGGGGAAAGTACTTGACTTGTGCATTACGGGAGATGTATTTTTAAATTTTAACCCCTCCCCTATTTCTTTTCCATAATATGCTTTAGGCTAAATGTCAATTAATTATTGTCAAATATATTTTGCCTGCTTTTTCAATTCTAACTTAATCAGTAAATGCATGAAAGCAAAATATCACAAAAATATATTTTTTTAAATTCCACTTTTCAGTAAACCATTACATTCATCTTTCCCGCTTTGCTTTTCATTACAGATTCCAGACACAATGCTGTAATTACATCCAAGATATCTCTACCCATGATGCAGTTTGTAAGTACATGGTACATGTTTGGTCATAGTTGTAGAACATGTACCATGTATGAGAATACAAAGTGTATATTTAGGACATAGCAGCTGATACAGGGATTTTAGCAGCTGTACAAGAGTGGGTCAACCAACTCACCATCATAGGTGTACTTATTATAGCTATATGGCTTGTGACCATCCATCACCAAATGGTTTGGGGAGTCATCATTGTGACCTTTTATTAAGATATTGGTCAGCCATAATTATTTCTTATCAGCAAGTATAAAAGGAGAAAGGGATGGTGCAATTGACAGCCTCATCTCCTCTTTCCCCCCATCAAAATGGAACTTGGTTCCCTGTGAAAAACAATATTTTTCTAATTTGTAGCATTCCAAATTTTAGGGCTAAAAATATTGTTATTAGGATTTTTATGACTTACGGTGGGTTAACCCATAGCCATGTACTTTAAGAATTTCAAGTCCATATGTTCATGTCTCTCACATCAAAAGGGATTGAAAAATCTAAAATGGAAGTCTGAATATGGGGAGTTGGGGTACGCTAAAACAGGGACTGCCTTTTGAGGAGAGCGAGAGCAATCACTCTGATATTATAGGGAAGTGATTTTTAGGTTTACTTAGTTGACCATTCTCTCCTTACATTCTATCGTAAATGCTCTATTCTGTGGCTTTTTAATAATGCTCTCATGCAAATTCCAAAAGACAGTCCTTGGCTCAAAGTCATTCAACCTCAGCAAACAATATGATGAAATCGAACCACTCTTTTATAATATATATACTTGGCTCGTTTCAGTAGAGTAGCTTTAGTAGAGCACATTTCAAATGCATACTTTCAAGCCTTGATTTTATCGCAAAAGCACAAAGTTTGTGGTGGATGTTCAGCTAGGATGTTCAAAAGATGAATATATGTACATTATAGTGTTACAATATAGAAACATGCAAAAGGTCAGCTGGTTAAAGGGTGTGCGTGTGTATTCTTATCATCAGGGTACTTGTTATTTTCCTCTGTATCAGAGTGGTGGCGGAAGGTACAAACTTCACACTCAAAATGTGGCAATTGGAAGGGTTCAATGTGGATATTCAGAGTAAATGCTGTGTGGGTTTGTGCAATATATCTATTACTTTGGTGTACTATCACAGCATTAGGTTGAACCCAGAATGTCAGTTGAATGCAATAAACTTACAACTGCAATACTGCATAATACAGTAATAATAGGCACTTATGATCTTTGTTGATTCAACTGTCAAATTGTAATTTTGAAGTGAGATGAGGATTGGGCTATTCCAGTTGAAATCCACACTACCCCTGTAGAAGATTTTGGAAATATGTTCCACAGAGGGAGTATGAATTTTAAATGGAATAGACACATTAGCAACTTCATTTGATACTCACCCTCCCTCTGTGGAAGATTCAAGTTGAATCTTTCTCAGAAGGTGTATGAAATTCAAATGGAGCTGCCTAATGTGGTCATTCTATTTGAAATTCATACTCCCTCTGTGAAACATATTTCCAAAATCATCCACAGGAGTAGTGTGGATTTCAAGTGGAATAGCGCATTTTGTGAAGTGATGACCTTCCTCAAGGCAGTAAAATATATCTGATAAAAAATATTTCACTTTTGATTTTCCTCTAAAGGGGGCAAATCATCATTCTGCTTTGTTGTTGGATACACAATATATGGTAAAATTCGAGCCTGATGAATCTTAATTACTAATATTAACTGTAAATATAATTATTCCTTCTATGAAGGGTTAATTCATTTAGTTAGTATCGAATTACTAATAATTAAAAGCCAACTAATAGTTGCGCATATGCCTTCTTGCATGCCGACATGTAATGTTTTAACATCCATTTTTGTTGTAAATAATGTGTTGTGCTTTGATATGCAAAACGGATAAAATATAGGCGAAATACAGTCCAACCGCTTTTATCTGGCCGTGATGGGACCAAGAATTGGCAGGATAAGTGAAAAATCTGGATAAAGCAACGAAAAAATAAAACCTATTCTAGGGTCACTACCGACCCAGATTTTCCATGTTTTGCTGTAAAATTCACACATCCGGATAGCAGAGAGATATATGTATAAGAGGTCCGGATAAAGGAGGTTGGACTGTAGATCTAGAGATGCCACCTAATGAATTGATGACAGCTGATTAAAAAAAAGTAATTGAATCATGCCATCCTGAACTGTTGGGGTTTAATATTCCAGTTGAAATAAATATCAGGCATGAAAATTTTCAGCATTTTAGCAGATATCCAGCATTTTTTGTTATTGTTTTCAGTGTTTTTCAGCTTATTTTTGAATCAAATTCACAGAAAATGGTAAAAAAACATGGTTTTCAGTGTTTTTTTGATTTCCCATGCCTGCAATACGACCCTAATCTTCAGGGGGTGTAGATTTCAAATGGAGTCGCCCATTCAGGTAACCCCATTTAATGGAGTCGCCCATTCAGGTAACCCCATTTGAAATCCACATTCCCTGTGTGGGAGTAAATATGTCACGTTTTCTGTAAATGGAGTATGGATTTCAACTGGAATAGCGCATTAGACCTGCCTTGGATTTTCTTCAATAGGTCTCCGGTGCAGCTCTACTTTTAATGCAAGAATTTTGAGCAAAAGGGTAAACAAGAACTGTCTTTAAAAAAGACAATGCCATGGATGAAGTTCATGTTTTATAATATTGCATTGACAAAGATGGTGAAAGAAATGATATAATAATAATGAGAATTTGCAAGTTAAGGACGTCCAGAGAAGTGAAATATTTGTAGATAGATGTTCACTATTTGATAACATTTATTGCACATATTATGTCACAATTATTTATATAGCAACCAACAATGCAGTTCACAATATAATGAGGTGTTGGCATAGCATTAATGTTTTATAACTGATCCTTATACATAGCAACCAGCAATGCAGTACACAATAATATATTAAAGAGGCATTTCGTGATCCACAGCCTCATCCCCCACTTTTCCCAAAAAAGTTGAGATTTTACACCACTGGATACCTCTGGCTACATAATATTTATGTACCAAATATTTCTTGCAGATTAATTCGTTTAGCAAAAATATCGCCAAATTTGAATTTCGTTCTGGTGCACCAGAACGAAATTACAACACATTGTCTATGGAGCAGTGTAATACACATAATCATGCATAACTCGCAAACGCAAAATCGGAATCAACTGAAATTTTGGAAATAAGCTTTTTTCGTGGATATCTACTGAAAAATGTCATAACAAGAGGATGCTAGGATCACAAAATCCTCCTTTAAGTGGTGAGAGTACATTCATGCATTCATTCATTCGTTCATTCATTCATTCATTCATTCATTTATTCATTCATGTGCTTTATTATTATATGCTGATCCGTTTGTGGCATGCGACTCCCATCTTTTTAAAGTTGCCTGTAACCAGTGCGGCGCCAGGAATTTTTTCGGGGGGCAAAGTGAATTCCTTTGTAAAGATGTTAAGACAGTCAGATTGATCATAAATTTGAGGTTTGAAGAAAGTTTCTGTGATTGGACAAACTATTCCTATTAATAACAGCAACATTGATGTGACATGATCTCACACAGGGACTGTCTTTTGAGGGGAGCAAGAGCAATCACTCTCTACTGCTCTCCTGATATAGGAGAGTGATTTTAGCTCTCCTTAGTTGACCATTCTCTCCTTACATTCTATTGTAAGTAGTCTAAACAGCTTCCCTTGAAGGCTCCAGAAGAGCTATTTAATGCTCTCCTGCAAATTCCAAAAGACAGTCCCTGCTCGCATAATAATTGTATAAATTGTATGAAGTGGGTTTTTAACTTGCCTTGAATTTCTTTTTTTACTTGTGGTAGTGTCCTGGTTTATTTATGAAAAAATATATCTGTTGTATAAACTGTTACTCGCTCCCGATTCAAGAAAAATATGGCACAAATTTTTTTGGATTTAAATTACGACACATTAGCATGTTTTGCCAAGTGAAACATAGCTCAGTCCTTTAGTTGGAGCTAAATGCCCCAAAATCAAAATTAGTGCTGTATTTTTCTTGGATCTGAAGCAACAATTCTTCTTCTACTTGACTGTTCCAGAAAAAAAGTGCCAAAGCTCCTTATAGAGCTTAGTTTAGGGATAAAATTATGCAAACCTTGATGTAATTATAATGTTAGTTTTGGTCCCAGCTGATTTGTACTTTGTCCTTTCCTGGTTGCACAGTCACATGGTTCCATTCAGCAAATTGAAAACATTTTTGTATGTCTACATCATTGGAAATATTTAGTCATTATCCAATCAACAACGTCTATTCCGAGGTTGTCGCCAGATGTTTTTGTTTAGTGACAAAGGAGCTAAAATTGGCTGGGATGAAGACTAGTATAATGTGTGCTGAAGTTGGTATTAAGTTTCAACTTAACTTTATATTGTAACATGCTATGTTTCTTATTTGGGAGCTGATACGTTATTATTATTATTCACCTTCCCCTTTGTGCTAATTCCCAAGTGCAAAGTTGAACTATAAACATAAATATCAAAAACATAATTTTTATTCTCCACTTGGGAAAAATAACAAGGAAAGTACATGCTGTTTCTTATTTGAGAACTGTTTACACTATCTCTATAAAACATTGTTAAATATATGTATTATTTATCTTTGGGACAAAAAGCATCATTTATTCTCCACTACAGAAAATAACAAAGAAAGTTAAAGTACATATTGTACGTATACATGTTTTTTTTATTTGTGAGCTCTCTATGTTGTAGAACATTGAGAAATACACGTATTATTTATCTTAATAAAAAACATTTTATTATCTTTATTATAACAAGGATATTTTAGTACATAGGCCTATAACTTATGTAACACAAGAGTTGCAGCAAAATTTATGTTATGAATTATGTATTTATGCACTTTATGTAATTTCATCATGATCAGTATGATACCAAAAATCAAAATGTAATAGGGCTATTCCATTTAATATCCACACTACCCCTGTGGAAGATTCTGTAAATATTGTTCTACAGGGGGAGTCATCATCATCATCAATCGGCTGCAGAGCAGGCGACTACAAGCTTTCGCCAACTGTTGCGATCTTGGGCTAGCGAAATAATTTTATTTAGCTGCAGCATCCCTTCAGTATCTCCGAGAAGGTGCTGGACATACTGCAAGTGTAGTGTGAGCGGCAGGGCGAGTATGAATTTCAAATGTAATTAGGCTGCTCCATATGAATTCCATTCACCCTCTGAGAAAGATTCAACCTGAATCATCCACAGAAGGAGGGCGATTTTCAAATGGAGCTACATAATGTGTTCATTCCATTTAAAATTCATACTCCCCAATGCATGGAAGTTACATCCAAAATCATCCACAGGTAGTGTGGAATTCAACTGAAAAAGCCCATTGACTGCAGCTCATGTCAGCTTTTTAAAAGTTTCTGTATAAAATTCTTTTCATGTTTTATTTCAATAATTATTTTAACACAATAGAGTAACTAATATACCACTTGGTGCAGTATTATGAATTCTACTGTTATTTTAATGAATCTTTCTGATGGTGTTTGAAGTAGTTGTATTAAAATGTTTGGAAAAAACTTCTATGGTCATTTTGATGTCTGTTATTTGTGGAGAAGTTTTAAAAGTGTGGTGGTGAGCTATTCGCCACTTGCACGGTTCCGCCATTATGCACTATATGCGGGGAGAGCCTCGAACTGGCAGCATCCATGAAAGGAAGAATTACGTAACCTTACACAGAATGTTATATGACTGGTTCAATTCCCATTCATGTATGCTGCCAGTTCGAGGCTCTCCCCGCACATAGTGCATAATGGCGGAACCGTGCAAGTGGCGAATACGACATGTAATCGTTAGTGCACGGTGGTTCAATCCGAACGGTTCTGATTTTTCTCTCCTTTATTATAAATGCCAGTTTGTCTGAGCTCCGTTTCTTTAATTATTACATATTTTCTCAGGCATGTATCCTCTGGATCCTCGCATTTAATATTTAATGTCTCATATTGACTGATGTTCTGCTAGGACACAGCAGATAGGCCACCCTCTCTAATTATAATTAAAATTACATTGGCCGTGAGACATTTTCGAGAGAATAAAATCATTACATGTTCAATTCGCCGGTAGATCCGCCATGAGCTGTTGTGGCGTGTGGTGGTGAGCTATACGACATATAATCGTTAGTGCACGCTGGTTCGAAATCCGAACGGTTCTGATTTTTTCTCTCCTTTATTATAATGCCAGTTTGTCTGAGCTCCGTTTCTTTAATTATTATATATTTTCTCAGGCATGTATATCCTCTGGATCCGCGCATTTAATATTTAATGTCTCATATTGACTGATGTTCTATCAGGACACAGCAGATAGGCCGCCCTCTCTAAGTTTTAATAGTGTTAGAAAGTCGTCATGATCTTGTTAATTTGCAACAAGTGTGATGCTATCAAGCAAAATCAGTCCAAAGTAGGACCAGTTGAATTTTGGGATTCTTACATTTTCAGCATATTCAGAGCTCCACATAAGTGAAAACCCCATGTCAACATGATCTTTGATTACAAATGTACAACAATTTGAACACCGGTATATTAAAAAGAAATAAACAGAGACAATCAAGTTATAGAGTACTTGAATTGGGTAATTTTTAGCACACTAAAATATATGTAAATACATATTCAACTTGGCAACGATACCTTTGGTTTAAGATATGGCTACAAAATTTGGCATAACAAATCAATTTTGATTTGTCCACCCTACACGAATTATTTGGCCCATATCAAAACTAGGATTTCCGAGTTCCAACTGATTTTGCTTGATTGCATCACAAATATTATTTGAATGTAGAGTTGACCATGATGTGAAAAACAGAAGAAAACATCGCAGTAGATTGTGGGGAAGGAAAAAGCATTATGCTCTCTTTTTGATAATAAGATTTTGAGTAAAATTTGATAAAACTAAAGGGAAACGTTTTAATGGTGATATCCTAATGTTACTCAACCCCATGTTTGGCCCCACAACAACCAGATGGTTGGGTGGTAGGCTGGTTCTGTCTGTCCGTCTGGTCTTATGGAAGCAAAATCATTAACCCACTCTGCAGCCTACACTAATAATCAATTCAAATTTGGTAGGATGATAGAGTATGGTGACCTTATGCGCTGTATAGTTTTGTGTGAAGTTTTTGCATATTTATGAATATTAATGTCCTGATTTGCATAGTTTACTTGAAATTCCATTAAGGGGGGGGGTACTACACCCATTGCATTTTTTTTTGCATTTTTTGCATTTTGTGAAGAAATGAGAAAAGAAATTGGACAAAGTGGTATGCAAAATGAAGGGCAAATCTTCTCGTTCAATTGGTGGCATCAGTATCAATGAAGCGTACATGCTTCTAATGATATAAGCCAAAAGGTGGTACATCACTGATGTTTTAAATTCACTTCATTTTGGAAAGCTTACTATCAACGGATTTCGTTAAAATTTTCGATGTGTTGCTAACACATTAGGGAAATAATGTTGATATGTAAAATGGGAATAAGTGGTCCCCGATTTCTTTTATGACTTCATGAACTTGGTACTCCACAACTATCAAAAAACGAACCGGTTAAAATGCTTCTATTTTCAATGTTGAGCTATATTTTGTATTTTGAACTTGCGACACTATTTCACTGAAACTTAATTAAGCCATAGGTAACAGGTTACCACAACCACACTACAGCAATGTTGAAGAAGATTGTATTTTTTGTCACCTATACCACCATATTAGGTAGTTTTCCGTAAGCTTCATTTTTGTGATTTTGGTAACTATTTTATATTTATTTGCCCAATCCATCTCAACTAGGCAATCTAAATTGTACTCACCATTTACATCCCAAGGTATTTTAGTATATCCACCTCACACATTTCCATTATATATCCAGTAACAGACAAAATATCAAAATTGATGCCTCATTATGACATGTATGATATTATACAAATATTACATGCCTATGAGTGTGATAGTACAAAATATATCATGAGGTCAAATTTTGACTTTTCTATTTCACGAGGCGTAGCCGAGTGAAATAGATCAGTCAAAATTTGACCAAATGATATATTTTTACTATTACACGAATATTGGCATGTAATATTTGTTTTATATCATGATATCACATGGTTTCTTTTCATGCCATGTGATAGTAAAAACTATCACACGGCTAAAGTCACCGTATTCATGATATAACACAGACTATCACATGTATTCAAAATTGATGCCTGAATTTGACCTGAACCAATTGACCTATAACCTGAACTTTGATGACCTTATAGCCTTTTTTAATCTCTTTTCCTAACAACACATTATAGAAGATAAATACATGGTATAGTATTAAATTTTCTATGTGGAAGAGATTAGGCCTATTTAATTTATTCAGTGTTATAATCAGTGAGTACATTTCTATAGATGGTATAACAAAGGATTTAATGTATTCTATTCATGTACCCAACTTGAACATGTTGAAAAGAATAAATTATGGTTTGTTATGAAACACGCATCTGAGTTACTAGGATACATGTAAACAAAAAATATATAGGGCTAAAATGACTTACTATACAATGGTTTAAAAGCACCTTTTTTTTTTTCTTTTTTTTTTCTTTTTTTTTTATTTCACATGATCCGTGCATATATCGCCAAGCTATAAATGAAAAAATATTTTTTTAGACCAATCAAACCAATATATGGGTGTAGTACGCCCTTAATCCACTCTGCAGCCAACACGCAATAACCAATTAACTTGGTAGGATGATAGAGTATAATGACCTACTTTATAGGTTTGTGCCAAGGTATTTGCATATTTATTATTATTAATGGACTTATTTGCACATTTTGCCTAAAATCCACTAATCCTACACACAATAACAGTTTAACTTGGGGATGATACAGAGTGGTGACCTTATGTGCTATGTGAAGTTATTTTCATATTTATGAATATTAATTAGCTTATTTGCATATTTGCCTGCATTTCCATTAATCCACTCTGCATCCTATATGCAATAATCGATGAACTTCCTACATAGTACTTTAGTAAGACCATAAACTGAATGATCACCTCTTGTGGTGTATAGTTTTGTGTCAGATTATTTGCAAAATTATAGGCAATTTTACAATTTACACAGTAAATTACAATTGTAATTTAATTACAATTGTAAATTACAATTGAAATGTAATTTACAATTACATTTCATTATTCTATGTGTTGAATACTAACCTTCATTATTTACAAACTTTTGTTGTTGGTAAACCTTAAGTACGAACCGTATAATTCTAGTTATTTCACAATTCGCAAGTAAAGTGCATCACCACCCTCCCGAGTTTCTATTGGGAACAATTTTACCAACTTTTGATCAGTCGTTTCATCAAATTCATTTTAATCAGCTCCTTCGTTGTCTCCCAGTCTCTCCTTCTTTCCTCTGTTCCTGCTTTGGCACACATCCCTCTTCTCCGATCCCATGTCCCTCTTTTATTTGTCCCTCTGGCCTTATTCCCCATCAACTGCTAACAAATGTGAATGTGAAAACATAAAATGTAAATTGTTTTTTAAAAAGTCGTTCATTCACCTCATTTTTACCATTGACTGTTAACTGTTTAAACATCTCAGTTTTATAGATTTTCGATAGGCTACTCTCACTTCCCTGAGCTGGAAAGATGAAGAGTTTCCTTAAGGTTAGTCGAGAGTTTTTCATGCGCTTGATTTCAGAGGGGCGTAAGTTCATAACAGAAACAGCCATGCAGAAAATGAACAAGCGTACTGGGACGTAGGCCTACTTACAATAGAATATTGATCCACGGTCAAGACATGAAACTTGGCTTAGCTCGTGCCCGGAGCTCGTGAGTCGGGGGCGGGCGGGGGGTTGCATGAGGGGCGACATGCCGGGTCGGATGCCGGGGAGGGTACAAGCCATTTTCGGCAATTTTCATAAGGATTTTATAAATTTTAAAATTGATTGGGGCACTTCGTCAAGCTACGCCCTGGAAAATGTGTTGATTTTGAATTTATAGCCTTGATATCTTTGATGAAATAAATCAATGCTGCTATTCCCATGATTACAATGTAATAGGGTACAACAATAACATCAACAACAATATCAAAAAGCAATTATTTGCAAATCGAATTTGGGAAGAATATTCAAAAAGACAGACTTAGCAGGCCTACAAATTTCTGAATTATATAAAGTGAAAAACAATCAATCACGATTCACTGCAGTCAGCGAATCAATCAAATAAAACTAAAAAGAAAGGAGCAAGAAAGAATAAAGAAATAGTGAAAAAGAGAAAGAAAGAGAGAGAGAGAAAGAAAAGAACGAAAAAGAAAGTAAGAAAGAAAAAGAAAGAAAGAAAGAAATGAAAAAAAAAAAGGAAAAAGAGAGGAAGAAAAAAAAAGAGAAAAAGAGAAAAAAGGAAAGAAAATTCAGCCACATGGGGACTCGAACCCACAAAAATTGTTCATAACAGATTCCCAGTCCAACGCTCTATCCACTGGACCATACATCAGCTTACGCAATTTCTTATTCTCGAAGCGGATATGTAACTATAATTTGATGTAATTACTTGATTACAATCGCGTCCGCACAATGGCTCTTAGAATAAACACGCATGTCGGCGCTGAAATTTTGAACGAACTGATGGAGGAAAAACCTCGTTTTTGCAATACTACCTTCAATTTGGAGTGAAAATCAAATGGGATAGCAATTGGCAGAATGTTGAGAAATAATGTAGGTATTCAGATGTCTAAATTAACGCCCCGTTATCAAGATATCGATAATTTCACAAAACAGTTTTTTCTCAGACAAGATTCTCGAAAATGTTCCCCCAAAACGGGCTTTTTAAATTTGATCGGTACTGTATTTGGTTCTTCCCCATGGCAACATTATTTCTTTAATCGATTTGTAGTACAATACAAAAAAGGAGAAAACAATCACTCGGCGCCGGCGTGGTTTTATACCGTGCGAACATTTGAAAAAAACTGCATGGAACGTGTTTTTGATCTTGTGAACATGGTGCGTAAAAATGATTTAAACGAAGGATTTTCAAACGGATTCTAAAATTTTTTATAAACACACAAAAATAATGTAAAGATACATCCATGCACCAACATTTGACTCACTGCGATATTTGATTGCTGAGAAAACGCGGTTTTAGAGAACAACTTTATACGTCTTTTATACGTTTTTTATACGTTTCTTCGTGTAACCTTAATCCCCAAATAAACCAGGTTGAGTGTTTGTCATATTCTTATCTTCCACTGAATATATAGACGAATCCAAATCCACGCATTCCTACACCTGAATAGCAGCCTTTAGTTGGGTAGCCGTCGGCTACAATGCACCCAAAATGTGAAATGATTCGGCCTTGGCGGAAATTTTAAACTGCATTCCATCACCCGTTTTACACCTTCCGCGAAAACACAGGTAGACAAAAGAATGATTAAAGTGTTACAACACAATAGGCCCTACAGTTCCCTTCGGCAAAACACACAGCTTCTACATGGTATATTCGCTGTTGAAGTGACATAATAATCGGATTAACTACACGGGGTATCAAACGCTACAAATGGATGTAGGCCTACTTGTGAACAAAAGGACTATGTATGAATAGATGCGACGGGATTACCTGCGGAATTATCTCTATTGTATTATTCTATTAACCCTCCGGCTCGTCCTTGCATCTTCTCTAGGTGTTCAGGCGGCTTTTATTTGCACAATTGAGCGCTCAAAACACCAGGTTGGTGCTAGCGGCTACCCAAAGATGGCCGACCAAATCCTGACCATGACTTGGCTCGTTGGATTCGTCTATACTATACGAAGATAACATGCCCGTCGAAAACTAACCAGGTCTCAAACCTCTCTCCCCTTAAACACTTGATTCCCCTATTTCCAGTATTTCTCCCGAAAGCCGATTTGCGGCGCGGATCGTAGAAAATCTGTGATGTATTAAAGGTGGGTAACCTGATCGACAACCTCATCCCCTCACTTTACTCCATCAAAATGCCGATTTTGGTATCAGGTGAAAGCTCATATTTTTCTCATTAACATGCTAAAATTAAGCGTTCCAAATAGGGATATTTCTGGAGAAATCATCAAAAAAACTGTCGAATTAGTCTCAAATGTGGTATACCATATATTAGACGAATTCAACCGTTTTTTGATCATATCTTCGGAAATACACCGATTTGGAACTCCTAATTTCAATATGTTAATGAGAAAAATAGGATCTCTCATTTGATATCAATTTATTACATGATCATGATGATTATCATTAATAAAAACACTGTAGACTACCAAAATCACGCTGTATTATATAAATGTCAGTAATTGTATGGGCGTTAGCCATAGGCTAGAGCCATACTTTAATTTTGTTTTGCAATATTTGTTCGCACGTTTAATGGGTTATCTAGTTATGTAGATTGAAAGTTGCAGGGTATATAGTATGTATGCGAATGAAGAAGTAGATTTTCTATAATAAAATGTCTTCAGGAGAGGAGAAATTTAACAAAAACGAAAACACCTAAGTCCGTCAAATGCACGAATAAAAATACGTGTATAGTATAGGCCTATCCACCATTGGGGAATTGCCGCAGCTGATTAGAGTCGTTCATTTCGTGCGGTACATGATTAGAGTCGTTCATTTCGTGCGGTAAATAGCGGGCAATGGGTGTATTTTTGTTTGCTTTTGTGTTGCTTTTTGGAAACACTCACGCTCGCTATAAAACCGTTCATTTGTTTGCACAGACCTAGTCTCCTACACAGCCAATTTGTGTCGGGTGATCCGAACAAACATCCTGATAGCCACAGTCTGGCCCGAGGCACAGACTATCAAGTGTTTGTTTACCAGTGACCTTCAATAAAATCGATACTGTAGTACAAACATGCTATATACAGGGTGTCCCTGAAAGAACTGTATCGTCAGAAACTTAATTGTTTGGGTATTTTAACGCCACAACTAAACAAAACTAAATACTTGGTGCGGTTGAGCAATAAATCAGCTATCACATACTTTTTGAATTTTGACAAAAAGACGACATATTAAGATTAGAAATTTAATAACATGGCATAATCACTGCGCATCATACTTTTTACTTCATTTACTGTAAAACATACATCTTTTGACTCATTGTGACACCAGATTTTTTTTCTTTTTTGAGAAACAAAAATCCTTCCAAACTTTACATAGAGCAAACAATTTACAAGATTAAATTTTTTATTTTGGCATAACAATTTAGGGAATTTTGTTTTTGTTTGTTAACGTTTGTTTTAATACGCAATCACTCGGGCACACCCTTTCCAACGAAAAATGAAAACTTTAATCTCAACATTTAATTTTTAGCATGGAGAAAGGAAATCATAACTTCCCTCCCGTTCCTCCCCAATTCCCCTTCTGTTTTTCTTCTCTTTTTTTATTTTGCTTTTCACCTTTCCACATGTTTTCTTCTCAGACAACCCTTGTTTACCAAAAGTAATAAATTTTATTTAATTTATGACGACACAGCATTCTGTCATCCCTGTCTAGCCCCGCTCCAAAGGTCTGACCTGGTTGTTAAACCGGCGCAGGCCAGATGTCAGAACTGCAAATCAAATGCAGCAAGGTTGAGGTTGTAATATCGTGCACATAGCTACCTATACCTTGCTGTGTATAGTCCGACGAATAGGACCTTCTTTTTCTAAGTTACCAGACTATACACATTTCACACTATGATCACTATCTCACATGGTGCAAGAAAGACGAATCGCGAAAGTCCAGTGACGGGAGGAGCGGTTAGTGGATTTTTGTGGTTAATCTTTCTTGAGCGATCAGAGTTAGAGTAGGCCTATAGTTGGTAAACTAAGAAAAAAAACCAGGTCCTACTCGTCGGACTAGCTGTGTATAGTGAACAGAGCACATGTATTTTGCTCACTGGCAATTGATACAAACAGAACGTATCAATAATGGGACAGTATGAATGGATCACTTTCGAAGTTTATGTTGCGATGAAGTTTGGAAGTCAACATGTGCGATGATGCTGAGTATTAGGGAACAAACCAAATGACGTCCTATAAACGAAACTAGTTTCGTTTAGGGGTGAGGGGGTAAAATACTTGATTACGTTTGTACAAAAACATCCGGTCTGAAGAATGTGTCATTATTATTATTATGTCAAAATTTTCAACATTTCATTATTACGTTTCTGGCAGGGAGGGAGGGGGTCGGCTGAGAAATGAAACTAGTTACGTTTATAGGACGTCATCGATCTTTTGGTTTGTTCCCTTATAGGGTCTACAGGGGTTGTAACAACATGGTGTATCGCCTAAACTTGGTCAGTTGTATTTGTAGTTGATGTTCTTACAGAGCTGAATAGATTTCGGGGTCATCCAAGGTCACCCAGGGTTCATCTGAGGTCAAATTACTAAAAACTATCATATGGGCACGAAACTTGGTGGGTATAGTCAACATTTAGAGTAAAATTTTTGGAAGGTCATTTCGGGGTCATCCGAGGTCACCCAGGGGCATCTGAGGTCAAATTACTAAAAACTGTTATATGGGCACGAAACTTGGTGGGTATAGTCAACATTTAGAGTCAAATTATTGGAAGGTCATTTCGGTGTCATCTGAAGTCACCCAGGGGTCATCTGATGTCAAATTACTAAAAACTGACATAACAGCATGAAATTTGGTGAGTACAGTCAACATTAAGAGTCAAATGTTTGGAAGGTCATTTTGGGGGTAATCCAAGGTCACTTAGGGGTCATCTGGGGTCAAATGACTAAAATCTGTCGTATGGGCATGAAACTTGGTGAGTACAGTCAACATTGCTAGAAAACTGTCTATACATACAAAAACTTCCAACACACGGCTCGGTAAAGCAATACCAACACATGTTGTGAACTCGACGCCACGAGGGGATATCCCATATCCCAACCCGGTGCTCTGGGCATCTTGTAAAACATAAACATTACACAGCTGTGCGGCCTATTACATTTCCATATTATTTCCTTCTTTAATCACCCCACACTCCCCATCCACCATCCAGGCTTCGCCCATACAGGGTTCTGAAAAGAAACTCACATTTAAACACAACCACTACCATACCATCACCCAACAACCTTACACACCAACCACGTAAGCCGAAAACCGCGCAACCCGAGAACCGCTCTAGTTCCATAAGGAATTAGTCACATTTGCAAGGAACATTTACACGTTTTTTATGCATGAATGTTTGAAAGGGACGACATTTTATGTTATAGGTAAGTTTTAAAGAATTCGATTTTCCAAATGTATCAGGTCACCTTCCTTTAAACGTGATTTCGTGTTTACCATCCAGTTCTTATTCAGCATTTGTTCAGTGAAAGTTTAAACGAAGGCACTTTGATCATTCCTGTCTTGAATGATCAAAGTGCCTTCGGGAAGGAACTTGTACATAATGTACCATTTTACTTCAAGTCAGGTTTGTTTGTTTCATCTCAATGACCCTTATCAACTACTAGTACTATACGTGAGTCATTGTGTTGTGAGCTATAACCATCCGGGAACATGTCGGCAGACATATGGTCTTTAAAAAATTATGCCATCAACAGAGGTAATTTATTTTTTTGAAATCCGGTCTTAAACATGTTTAAGGGAAGACCCTCATCAAAAACACCCATTAATAGTCATAATTTTATTGCATTGCCACTCCAGGTAAAAGAGCAGACGTTTTTCTTTCACATACTTTTTATTCCACAAAAATCGCACTTACGGTTCCCGAGAAAATGCAATTTGAAGTGAAGCATCTTGCGCGATCAAATGTATTATTTATGTATTTTATTGTTTTTCAAGCTGTGATATTTATTATGTATTTTATTGTTTTTCAAGTGGCGATATATAATATTTTTACAGTAAAAAATCTGTATCTCAAAAAGCAAATGAGCTTTTACCATGTTATCTTCACAACAAATTGTAATAAATCAAGTGCCTGCTTTTTTACATGTTACAGGTAATAAATTTTCATCTAATTTGCATGAAAAAAATTAAAAGGTGTTTCTAGATATAAATGCATTTTCCCAAAAATGATGATTTTGAACCTTCAAAATAGTCAGTGGACCCCATTTTTTAATGGATTTCTATGAAATTTGGACAGAATGTACCTCAGGTCATTTGTCAAAAAATGTTGGAGTCAGATTTCCTGATTTTGTCCCCAATTTTTTTTTATCTTAGGCCTCTTTTGTCCAAAAAAGTGCTTTTTTGGTGTTTTGGGACTTTTTGCTGTTTTTGACCAAAATAAAGGTTTAAAAAAAAATATAATTCCAACATTTTTTTAATATGACTTTTCTCTTTCATCTAAAATAAAAATTAAGTTCCTAACTCATTTCCCTGGGTCCATAGGCTATTTTGAAATTTGACACCTTCAAATCCAAGATGGCGGCCAATTGAATATGCAAATTAGGTGAAAATTATTTTTTCTTCTTTTAATGACCCAAAGGTCCTACAGACCAAATTTGGTAATCATAGCACCTTTATTAAAGAAAAAGTGATTTTGATGAGGGTCTTCCCTTAAAGCCATGTAGGATTTCTTAAACATGTTTAAAGCCATGTAGGATTTCCATCAAATTGTAATTTTGTTCTCAAAATGCAAATGCTAAAATAATATTAGTTTAATTGCCAGGAAAGGTTTCTGTCCGGAAAAGCCAAAATAGCAAGCTAACTGATAGAAACTACACTGGCGATAATGATTGGCCGTTTAATCTGAGACTTTCTATTTGTGCAATCACGAAAAGAACATACTCATGCACAAACATTCAATTCTTAATATGAAAAAAAAATCAAACTCATACGTTGCATTAATTTGGCAGGAATTGATGCACAAAATAGCTCCAACTTCATTAAATTATTTTCGCCAGCCCATTCGCGGGCTGGTATATATTTCTGGGATCGGGTCTGTTTGCTCAAGAGATTAACTTTTATTGGTATTGGAATGACTTATTTTTTAAAATTTTTTGTGGTGGAATTTTTAAAAATTATTGTAATTCGATTTGTCAGGAAAAGTAAGTATGTTTTGCCGTTTCAACGAATGAAAACGAGTGAGTATTACCAAAGTTATGTTTGAATTAATATGACTTTAAAAGTTTTAGGTATAGGCCTAAAATGTAACAATAATAGTTAATATACAGCATCATATGGTCAGCAGAAGAAAAGTATGTCATTTCAGTGTCTTTGACCCGGGGTCCTTCATTTCAGTGTCTTTGACCCGGGGTCCTTGACCACTGAACAGCGTGATATCATGTTGATAACAGATCTAAGAATTTAATCTTCATCATATGGACCATATTGATGTCAAAGTAATTATCTATCCTATCCTGTGTCGTGTTATGGATAAAAATGACTCAAAATGCTATTGATGAAATAGTTGCTATCATAAACATCAGTTTTGCCTTTTCAACGGGAAAAATCCGATGCAAAATAAAGTTTTTAGGGCCTAGCTATAATATGGGCATAATTTATGCATGTAGGCCTATATAGTATTGAACAATATACCCCATTTGACATGCACTTATAGATAAATAAATTGTCTTACTTTATTAATTTAATAACTTCTATGTTATAAATAAAATGACACATAACGTAAGTGAAGCTACTTTCTATCTTTTTTACTTGATTCATAAACTTACAGTCAAAACACACAAGAGTGAAGATTGCAGCAGAGAAGATGATAAAAGAGGAGGTCGCTCGCTGCCCACATCAAATAAATTTTTCAGTAGATATCCACAAAAAAAGCTTATTCTAAAAAATTTCAGTTGATTCCGATTTTGCCTTTACGAGTTATGCATGGTTATGTGTAGACAATGTGTTGCAATTTTGTTCTGGTATACCAGAACGAAATTCAATTTCACGATTACTTTGCTAAACGAATTAATCTGCAAGAAATATTTTGTACATAAACATTATGTAGCCAGAGGTTTCCAGTGATATAAAAATCTCAACTTTTTTGAGAAAAGTTGGGGATGATGCTGTGGATCACGAAATGCCCTTTTAACTAAAACCTGCAGTCAGTGCAGTGTAGTATTTGTGACGTGGTATATCGAAAGCAGACACTTTTGGGCAGGATCGTAAATGGAGAAATAGCCAAAAATCTACCCGGGGTGATTTTTTCACGATTTGGGTTTATGATGTTATTAATGTTTAAAATATTGTCTGATCGTTTCAGACCGGAATATAACTGGCATCTTGTATTTTTGAGACATTTTTCAAGGTAATTCCTACTCTCAACATTGTCAATAATATTTTTAAGCAGCTTATCTATTATTAATATTAAAGGCCCATTCAGTGATTTGCTCATCCGGACGATCGTAAAAATCATCAAAATTTTGGTACCGTACCTTTGTTATTACATAGATGTGCTAAGTCTGCGAATGGTTCAGCCCAAAGCCGTGTAGGCCTATTTAAGACAAAATAAAACATTTTACACGAATGTGTATTTTTAGATACTGACAGTATCTAAAATTAGCTACAAGTATTTGAATGGCGGGGCTTGAACTTCGTCAGTACTGCTGTTTTCTTCATTTTTTGCCAAATTTGGCATTTCAAAAATACCAAATGACAATTTGAATGAATTAGGCCTGTCCTTCTCTTTTAAGCAATTTATAAACAATTTTAATTTTTTTACTCTTGCGCTGGGATCACTGAATGGGTCTTTAAGAAATGTGGCGTATCATGTCAAAAACAGACATCTTTTGGACAGCTTATAAATTTGGAGGCTTTCACATAAAGAGCTATTTTGCTCCACAACGCCGTTTTCCCCAATAAAATCGGACATTCCTAAGCGAAGATATTGAGTTCGTAAGTTATGGTATTAAAAATTTGGAAATTGAAATATCGTGGGTAAAAAGCTGAAAAGACAAATAAAACCAGAACAGAACAATTAAGAGAACAATAATGAATTAATAATAATGAACAATAATGAATTAAAGAGTTGACAGGAGATTAGGAGTTAATGTTTTCTGCAGTTTCAGTGTACATCTTCTCACCGTTGATGGTTTGGTGGACTGTCATGTAACATGGATGTAGTAAGCCGTGATCCTAAAAATGCCTTTCACATTGACCAAAACTAATTACAAGACCTCTTCTACATTGAGGCTGGCTTTCCCTTTTAAAGGGAATTTTTATTTATTTTAAAGGCGCGCATAAATGGGCCATCCACCACTCTCAAAGCAGAAGTACTTAGTCCGTGGATTTTTGAATAGGCCAGTTTGTCACTTTTAAAACGGTGCCTTCAAATGCTTGTTGTAACTTTACTTCTTGACGCTTCTTGGGGTCATAGTGACATAATGTGCAGGATTAGACAGTGCATCTATTAAAATGTAAATTTTCATACATATGGTTCAGTTTTGAAAAAAGATTTTTTTTCAAGTGTTCGGATACATTTTTGGCGCATAATAACTCAGAAATGCGGCGCGATGTTCCTGGTTTTATGAGAGCGGTCACTGAAAGTCCCAAAACATTTTCTCTGAATGACTAGAATAGAAGTGCTTACACAACAAATATTATTGTAAACTGGACCCCATCCAAAAAGAAAAGCAATCAATATATTAATATCCAGTATTCTTACTGTAACAAAAGAAACTTTCCAATTAAATGCAAATAAAATTCAATATATGCTCAAATATAGAATCAATTGATATGTGAGCTATATGAATAAGATCAATATGCATTGGATACGACTGTAAACAGAATAATCAACAAAAATAGTTTTACTACTAGAAGTACTCTATCAATTATTGTGTGCTCTGAGCTCAAGGACTGATGACTCGACCACGTTTGCTGAGGCTGTAAGGAAAATCTTAACATAAAAGTGTGTTAAATAGATTTTGAAGAGGAAATCAGCTTACAGATACAAGAGGTTTACTATTTCGTCTTTGCATCGCCGCGATATCGACCATAAATATTATTGCGATAAACAGGACTTCTCTGGGACAAGACCGTTACAAATCGCATTTTGTTCTATGAAACTTTGAAACATCACATTCATTGCTCTTGCAGATTAGACTAGTAAAAGTGCTTTTTAAGGCGTATGTGTCGCGTTTTGGTGGAACACCGAGCTGCTAAGTGCTTGGATTTACGCCGAGCTGCAGAAGCAAGTAACAAAGTGATAAAACTGAAGTTCTAGCTGTTTTCCTGTTTTTAACTTCAAACGTCCATCATTGTTCTTCACCAGGATATAATTATTTGCTTTCCGTCGGACATATGGTTGTTTCTGTGAATTACCAAACAGAATCATCATGTAAATTCATTATGAACAGTTTCAGATTAATTTTCAACGATACAATTTAGAACTGTTTAGACCGATCAACTATAAACTGTCTAGAAAACGCATCTTTGGTAGTATCAATATACTGTTGAACAGGTTACTTCTTCCGAAAAGAAACTTGCACGCATGCATTGGACTCTATATAGGCACCACCGTCAGGACTCGAGCGTAGTACCAGAGAAGATCTTCTGAATCTCTGGTATTGCATGAAACAATCATTCTTATAGACTGAACATCAGCTATCAATGGTTTTGTTTGTGAAGGTGCGACTCTAATATAATTCGAAAGCCGCGCAGAATCTCCACGAAATCATGCTTGCAGCAAAACTGAACGCAGCGGCAAATCGCCGCGATCATTCCGCCGCACCGTCCGTACGCAGCGTCTCCATCGCCGACGACGCTCAATCAGAAGCGCCCAGCGAAGCCCCGTCTAAAATGAGCTCACTTCGTCGGGCTTCGGGATGGGGCTCGCTCGCTACGAAAATGAAACAAAAACCCGCAACTCCAATGAAACGATACGAAAATACTTACAGAGTAGAACCGGAGAAAGAGCAGCTTTTTGACGCCGCAAAAGTGCAACAATTTGTTCATGATATTTTAGAGACAAGATTGAAAGGACAAGAGTACAAGGGGAATTTGTGTCGAAATTTAGCATCTACGCTGTCTGATGTGATCAAGGGAAGAGTAAAGAAAATGGGCTTCCCTCGACACAAAATTATAGTGCATACGGTTCTAGGAGAAAAACTTCGACATGATTTAAATGTTTGCAGTCGAGCAGTGTGGAATGATAAAACTGATAATCACGTGACAGTGACATATGAGAATGGATCGCTTTACACAGTGGTTACGATATACGCGGTTTATTTTGAATGATGTTTTGAACCATGTGTGCTGAAACATTTATATAGATGTAAGATGTTCAATATCAATATGGATCTATAAAGAAAATGACATCCATGGATCTATACCTGAACTTTTAAGGAGTCTACTTGCTTTTCAACGAAATACTATGTATGGAAAAGAAACTGAGCATTTGAAGATCGACACTGTGAAAATGGCATAAATGCACTTTGATCGAACAGATAATTTAATACACATAACTTAATATAACGTGCATAATTATTATCAAGATTGTCTGTGTGCTAAATAATGTGTTTTACATTTTTAATACAGCTGAAAGTATATTCTGTAATATTTAACGTTCGAATAATGTTCGAATAACGTGCACTTTGAAATGACATTATTATCACTTTGAAAATGACATTATTATTAGCCCTGTGGTACCTGGGAAGTTATGATTTACATGTTTAACGTCGCGGGAACATAAAAGGGTTAGATATAAATTGCGCGGAAAAAGTGCATGGAGAAGAGTCCATAATTTCACACATAAATAACAAGGTCCAATATCTTATTCTGCATATTTTGATACCTCTTTGGACCCGCTGCGACATTTCATTTGTAAGCAAAGTTACAAGCATTTGAATGAGCGGAGGTCGCATTAAAATTTAAATAAATAATAATAAAAACACGACAAACTGGCTTATAAAAAGAGAAAAGATTACTATACAAGCAGAACAAATGAATCTTTATTGAAACAGGAAGTATGTTCAGTGCTATACTCTGCTTGTGAATGTTGTTTCCATTTAAAAAAAAATCTTTTTATCAAAAATAAAATTAAGATGTAAAATCTCTGGTCCATTGCATCTATAGTCTCCAATACTGAAGGTCATCAGACGTAGTAATTCCCTCCCAGACTGATATTTTAAGTGCATATAAATATATGATATGGCTAATTGCAAATGGAATCAATATCAGAATTTTTTAATGATTTCATTTCAAAATAAATTGGATTTATGTCATGAACAAGAAATGAGTTTACTTGTATCATCTTCTCTGATTTGTGTTATCTAATTCTAGCGTGATATCTCTCATCAAGGTTTCACCTAATGGTGTCAGTGGTGTCAAATTTCAATTATTTGTCAGCAGGTATGATATTTTATGAACAATTTCGTTTATATGTTCTGTCAAAATTATCGAATCATATTTAACACTTCACTGAAGATGCCTTATCGACAGTGGCGGCGCCACGGGGGGGCATGGGGGGGGGGCAAATGCCCCCAGTCAGAACTCTTGCCCCTGTTGCCCCCCCCCAGAAAAACCCAAAATTACGACAATTTCCACTTTTTACGGTAATTTTGCGCAAACTTTGTTGATTTTGCCCCCCTGAAATTCACTTTGCCCCCTAATGCCCCCCCGAAAAAATTTCCTGGCGCCGCCACTGCTTATCGATCATGACGATTTTGAAACTGAAATTAGTATCTGCACATTGTCTCATACCAAAGTTTTGTTGTGGTTTCGTTTCGAACCATGATAATAATTTAGAGCCTATCAAATATTGACATACCTCAATGGACATACCTTTCACGTTTTTGCTTAGCCACAGTGTTTGCCGTTACAACTTCGCCCCTGGAGGTGTCTCAGTTGATTTTGCCCCTGGAGGTGTCTCAGTTGATTTTGGGGATGTGGCTTGGAAATTGTAAATTGCAACCGAAAATATACCAAATCAAACCCAAAATAAAGGTAAATGGAAATTATTAAAATGGTTTCATATTTGGCAATTTGGCACTTTTTCCAGATTTTTTTACAATTTGAAAAATCTATTATCTGAAATTTGCCACCCATAGGCTAGCTAAACTATATTTTAGGCTTATACCCGAATCTGCCGCATATCCCCGTAAGGAATACAAGGGATATCGACTTCATTCTGATAATTATAATACCGTATAGTTCCATTTTTTAACAATTTTTTTAAATTGTTCAAATTCTATCCGCACCTTTTCTCGTTGGCCTATGGATTCTCTCTTTCTCTTTCTTTTCACCTTTTTTCCATCTCTCTCACTCCTTTATTATTTTGCCCTGGGGGGCCCAAATAGGCATTGCCAGGGGGGCCCTGCCCCCGGCAGCTACGCCACTGCCCCCGTGTATATACAGTAGCCTACACACAAAAGCGACGTACATGATCTATTGTCGAATCTGTAGTTCATGTTTAACCTGGAAATGGTAAGTTTACATTATGTTCATGTGCCTGCAGCTAACTTGTCTTTTCAATATATACCCAGTACTCTCTGTTATAAATTTATATAGGTTCAACCTATTAGGTTGGTCCGTAACACGTTTGGGTCCATGGAAAATCGATGGTCCATGTCAGTTAAGGAATATTTTCTTCTGGGACTGATTACTAGTATAGTATTTGGACTAGAGTATAATATGCAAAATGCACAAGAGACCCTATAAAACATGCTGACCCATATAGGCCTACTTAGTAGTTAAAAGGAAATTGAGAAGAAATATAGAGAAATGTCAAGAAGCAAAGGAGGTCACTCCCAACAATCAATATTATAAACACGTTTGCTCCATTTTTTTGCCCTTAGGGCGAGAGATATAAGAAATTGAGAATTCTTATCTCGTGCCCCGAAAAAGGCCGAGGAAAAAGGTTTAAAAGTCTTTTAAATTACGTAATTAGGTACTTTTTTGGTATGCAGAATAACCCCAGACATTACTGATATTTATAGGTTTTCATTCAATATGAGTTGAGAGGGAGAGAAATGTTCAGGGACTATGCATTCCGCAGTATACAGGGTGTGCCCCCCCCCCCCAAAAAAAAAGAGGCCCTCATTGCGCCCTCTTTTTCTCCTATTTCAGAAAAGTTGATCTGGTATATGTTAGTATGTAAAGAAGCCTTTACCCGTTAGCTTCAATAAACCGAAACAATAATTCCAATCAGCTCATAACTTTTGAAGATATGCCCTTTTAAAGAAATATAGGCCTACCCGTTTATCACTCAGTCCACAGATGAGGTTTGGCTGTACATCAAAGATTGTCAAAATTCAAAAAAATAAAAAAACGGCTCCTAGATATTTTTATATAGTTTTTAAAAATTAATAAAAAAAAAATTTTGGGCCAAGAATTTTTTTGTTACGTTGCACGAAAAAGAAGTGGGCCAAAAAACGTTATTTTTTGGGATTTTGGGCCAAAAATGGCATTTTGGCCCAAATTTGACCTCACAGATGAACTTATCAAGTCTTCGCCATTCTAAATACGTATACTTTTATATACGTTACATCAACAATTTAGCAGTTATGAGGCCCGAAAGTTTCCATAATTCCAGGGTTCAGACCAACCTTAACAAAATCCATAACCCATAAGCCCACCGGTAAAGCCCATTCCCTAAAATAAAGTTGTTATTTTATAAAGTTAGCACCGAGGAATGTTTTATATTCATGCATGGTATATGCACTATGATCTTTGAAGTAACCAAACCTCCGTGGACAGAGTGAAAAACGGATACATTTCTTTAAAAGGGCATATCTTCAAAAGTTATGAGCCGATTGAAATAATTGTTTCGGTTTATTAAAGCTAACGGGTAAAGGCTTCTTTACATACCAACATAAACTTGATCAACTTTTCTAAAATATGAAAAAAAGAGGACGCAATGAGGGACCTCTTTTTTGGGACACCCTGCAGTACCAGATCATTGATATCATACAGGCTGAGTCAAAAAGAAGTAAACTCATGTTTGAGGGGATGTAACTCGAGATCTGCAAGGAATCTGCTAAAAATAAAAATACCACTGGAAAGAGCAAATTCTACACGTCTAAATAAAAAAAGGAATTGTTGCAATTGCACACAGCAAACTTAAGTTATATTCATTTGAATACAACCACCAATTTTTGTAGCTGCACACGGCTGATTGATTTTCATCCATTTCAAAGCTTTTCAATTTCGACGAATCAGCAAGCTGCTAACAGGATTTATTGTTGAAAAGACAACTTTTGCATTTAATTAATATTCAACAAAGTCCATGACGGTACTATAATAGTTTGCAGGGATACCAATTCAAGTCTTTACGAACGATCCGACAGAAGCTTGATTGCGGAATGTTGGGTAAAGGATTGAGCTGATCTTTGGTCTTGCTGTAACGCATGTCTAACTCTAGCAATGTTCACTTGTGATCTAGCAGTTCGTGGTCTGCCTGAAGCTTCCGGCTGTCTGTTCCTTAGTGTCCCATGCACATTGAGCTTGTTCACATTCTTATATACTGCTCCCTTACATGAAACCCGGTTAGCTGTAGGAAATTGGAGACGAAAAAGACGCTGAACTTCAGTGGGACTCTTAGTTTCATGATAATTCGTCGACAGAAACGTAGGCTCCCGTGCGGTAAATTGTGGTGCCATGTTGTCATGTGGCCCGTTTTATTATAATGTAGTGCAATGAGGTAAAATTCACATTGAAAAGAGCCCTTTAACATGTAGGAATTATTGATCGAAACCACATTTGCCACAGAACTTTATTTGCATTTGAATATCGTGCCTTACCAATCAGTATAATAGGTAGGCCCCTACTTGGGAAGTGAAACCGTGTGCAGCTACAAAAATGGGTGGTTGTATTCAAATGAGTATAACTTGAGTTTGCTGTGAGCAATTGCAACAATCCTTTTTTTTATTTAGACGTGTAGAATTTGCTCTTTCCAGCGGTATTTTCATTTTTAGCAGATTCCTTACAGGTCTCGAGTTACTGCCCCTCAAACATGAGTTTACTTCTTTTTGACTCAGCCTGTACCTGGACATCCTCCGTGACATAAATGAAACTTGACGGCATAAAGAAGTTTTTTACATTATAATTTTCCTGTTGAAATATCTCTCAACTGTTTTATCACCAAGTTTCAACAACTTGAAGGGCTGGTGCAGGAACATGCAGTAAGCACAATAAGGAAGTAAAGAACTCTGATATCGATTCACTCACCTCTTGGGTAAGGAAGGGCGGGGTTCCTAGTAGACAAAAGATTTTGGCACTCGGTCAAATATATATGCTCATCGTTATGGAACTCTCAAGCACGGTTTTTAATAAAATAAGAATATCACATAAAATCTATGGTCCTTTGCATCTCTGCCCCCACCCCCTACTCAAGGTCATCAATCTACTCAGTAAGAGAAGATGAGAATCACCTTCTCTGATCTTACATTACATAGTAACCACCACCCAGACTGGTATTGAACGCTAACATGTGCTAAGCCCCCATTATAATTATATGGTTGGTTGCAAAGTGAATCAATATCAGAATTCTTTAATGATTTCATTTCAAAATAAATTGGATTTATGTCATTAAAACTTAAGTTTTTGTTGTGTTATCTAATTCTAGCGTGATAATCATATCACTACATAGTGGTGTTACATTTCAAAATTATTATGACTAAATGATATTTACCAGAAAGGCGCAGTTCCGAAAATAACGTAATTGACAAAACACAACGGAATTCTGTTCTGTCAAAAATGAATATTAAATATTTAGCGCTTCACAGAAGATGCCTTATCGATTATGAAGCAGAAGTCAGAGTGGCTGCACTTTTCTGATGGTCTCATGTCATGGGTTGGGTGTCGATTTAATTGTCCCTTGTCGGTTACTCCATGGAATAGTTGCGCCTTACCATAGTGGGCTATTCCAGTTGAAATCCTTACTCCTTCTGTGGAAGATTTTGAAAATATCATCCACAGGGGGAGTACGGCCCTGATTTGGTAAAATGATCTAACTTGGAAATCGCTGTTTTGAGAAAAAGAGCTTTTAAGATTGAACACTTGACGTTTTTCTTTTTGAATAAAATTAATTATCAAACACATCTAATATCTTAGAAAATATAAAAATCTTTTTTATTTGCAAATATTTGCCTAATTTGGTTGAGTAATTTTGAAATAACAACCATTTTTAGGGAGTTAGATTCTTTTACATTGTTTTACCTCGTAACAAAAATAAACATAGCGAGACTCATTTATTTGGTAAAATGATCTATCTTGAGATAGGTTGTTTTGCCCTGTTATCATTAATGTGTTAGGCTTTGCCTGGCGCTCCCTAGGGTCTTGGCTAATGCGGTAAAATGATCTAACTTTGAGATAGATCATTTTACCATATTAAATACACAGAAAGTGACCAAAAAGTGTCAAGATAGGTTCTGCTATCTTCATAATGAAGCATGGTGGTGATTTGAGGATGTCACCAATGGAAAGAGCACACTCACATTACCCAAGATATGGATTTATCTCAAAATGTCCAAATTTAAAGTTAGATCGTTTTACCAAATCAGTATGTTTTTCAAATATAATTGTTCAAGGTTAATCATTTTGAAACCCATACTCCCCATGTATTATGACTTTACCTATATCTTCCACAACTGAAATGGAAGCTACCGAGTTGTCTATTCTATTCGAATCTCTTACTCCCTCTGTGGAAGACTTTAGTTCAATCTTCCACAGGGGTAGTGTGGATTTCAAATGGAATAGCCCATTTATTGTCCCTTATCGGTTTCTCACACCATTTGCGCCTTTCCAATACCTTATCATATCGATATTCAATATGGGAGATACGGCAGATCAATATAGGCCTACTCGAGGAATTCTGGAGGAAACCGGAGAACCGAGAGAAAACCTACGACAGCGAGTATTGACTGGAAATCATCTGAGAACTGCTCGGGGTTGAACTTCGAGCCCCGACATTTCCCAAACAACTTTCCGTACATTAACCTCGAACCCGGAACCTCAGTGGTGTAAAGCGAGGATAGAATAACTTAGAACCGCTTCGGTTAGGTTGTAATAACGTAGGGCCTATGATCTTACTGCGACAATCTTATTAAAGGTTACATTATGCAGTCATGTCTACAGCATAATCCACCACGACCTTTGCAGGACTTAAACCCCATTACACCAAGATAAACCTCATTGAAAACAGCCCAACTATGGTAAATCAGGGATGTGTCTCATAGCCCTGGTTAAATCCATAAACATATATGTTTCTGATTTACCTGTGCGATATTTCAATGTGCTGTGATGAAATAGGTATTATAAGCTATTCTATTACCCCCACGACCCATTATTCAAAATCGCGCACTGTGATTTGTTGAAACGCGTCACGTGACAGACCATTAATTAGCGATAAAGTGTCAAGGGCAACGAACTTTATGTTCTTCTATATCATCACAGCGCACAGCAGAGCCCACAGCACACCTGCTTATGTAGGGGAGAATGGAATGTCAGGGGTGTGTTATTGTATGTGCATACCTGCTTATAGGGGAGAATGGAATGTTAGGTTGTGTTATTGGAATGTGCATACGCTTTGGCTACGCGTATGCGCTCCACCTTGAGGTAAACAACTTGAAATATTTGGGCAAAAAAATTGATATATTCTCTTTAAATCACACTATTTTGTGGTAATAATAGAATAGAAATAAAGGGTGCAGCATTATCCTTTACACGTAAATAATGTGTCCTCGGCAGTAAAAACGTTTAAATAATGGGTTCGGTTGCGCCTCACCCATTATTTACGTTTTTACTGCCTCGGACACATTATTTTCGTGTAAAGGATCATGCATTACCCTTTATTTCTTAAATATAATTTCAGTTGGGTGCACCATTACAAAGCAAATGCACAGTAACAATACTGAGCGTGGCCTCAGTGTTTCCGAAATGCGAACAATAGTATGCTTATTGTTATCCAGCCATGTTGATGGTACAACTCGTGTCAAACTTGTCACAGTTATTGTGATCGTATCACACAAGTAAATGAGAAACATGTGATTTTGGACTTAACACGGTTTGGAAAAAGTTTTTCCATTTTTTAGCTCCCTATCGGGCAGTCAGAACTCCATATTTGGGAGGTCTCGACAACAATCTTCCCAAAATCGCATTTTAATCATTTTTAGATGACCATAGAGGAAAGAATTGAAGTTTATTTACAGCTTCTATGGCGAAAATTGATCAAACCGATCACACGATGGTGCTCGCTCGAAGTTGGAGCTATCTCGAGTCAGCTGTTGAGCACAATTTGCCAATGAAATTACACGTCCGACTGTTATGAAATTTTGGAAGACTCTCTTCGGGAAAACAGCTCGACAACAGCTTTCCCGTGATATTTTTTACTTCAAATTGTAGTATGTTAAGGATGAACATTATAATTCACATGTGAGCTTCTATGGTTATATTTGGGTGAAGGGGTTTCCCACCAGCCCACTAACTAGTCCATTGCTACCTACAGTACAGTGAGTGAGCTAGAGGTCAATCATCAATTGGAGCGCTGTGTGTGCACTGAATAGGAAAAACGGACAGTAACTGCATAATGAACAACTATTTTAAACTGTTGCGATTTCGTAGTTTGCAGTATCTTGCGATTGGTAGTAAGCTTGGGCAAAAATTGCATTTGTCATTTCATAGCGAATGTGTAGAAGAATTTAAATATCACAGATATACTTTTGTAGATCCTGTGGTTCTTGAGTTGTGTTGTAAAGAGGGCTGAAACAGCAACACCTTTGTAAAACGTACATAACTCATTTTAATGAGTAAAAACAACAACAAATCAAGCAAGTTTTCAAAGAATATGATCTGTAGAATGAACTTTTGCAAAAAAACCAAAGTGTTATTTTTCAATAATATATTGATTCTAATAATGAAATGTTTTTGGTTGGTTCTACCAATAATACATCGTGTACCCTAAAGATTAGCGGTAAACTTGCAGAGTTTGTCGTTACCACTTAGTCTCGGAGTGGGGTGGGGTCTTGAGTTTAGATTGAGAGGGGCGACCGGCTTGGATTAAAATGGATTCTGTAAACAAACTATATACAAATGTTGACGAAAGAGACCCAATAAAGAAACTAAATTTGCAAAAATTCTGCACAACATTCGTAAATTTGGTGAAACACATTTCCCCCGATTTGTTGGTAAACGTTGCAAAAGCACCTTTTCTTTATCCATAAAAAAATTGCCTCATATCTAAGGCCTAAAAAATAGTTTGATTGGCGTAACATTTTTGCAAAACATGGCTGGTATTAAAAAAAAAAACCCAAAAAAACAAAGATGATTCAGTACGCAAGAAATTACCGTTTGTCTTATAAACCCGCCGTAATTCCTATCTTCAGTAGATAGTCAAAATAATAATCATTAAAAAATCATTAAACATAAAGAAAAAATAGAGGTATTAATTATTTTCTTTGTAGGCCACAAATGCTATCTTCAGAAGAAAGCAAGCAAAACAGAAAACATGGAAATAATAATGTTCCAAAAAACATTGCCAAACACGCGTTATAGATGATGATTCAGTACGGCCAAAAAAAACCCGGGGCAAAACGGTTATACTAAGTGACCGCGCGCTAAGAAAAAATAGCCAATAGGCCGAATGCAATGCAATGCTATAAAGAAATGCTATAAAATGACGAAGCTGACCAAAATTTAAAACGGCACTTATATAGCAGAGATTATCAGGAACAAGAAGGAAAAAATAAACAAAAATGCAGAACTTGGCAGGTATTAAAAAAAAAAAAAAAAAGAAAGCAAGAAACAAAAAACAATGATGATTCAGTTCGCAAGAAATTACCTTTTGTCTTATATAAACTCACCGTAATTGCTATCTTCAGCAGATAGCCAAAATAGTAATCATAAAAAAAATCATGAAACATAAAAAAAATAGAGGCATTTATTATTTTCTTTGTTGGCCATAAATCCTATCTTCAACAGACAGCAAGCAAAGCAAAAACATGGTAATGTTCCAAAGAACATTGCCTAACACGCGTGCTAGATGATGATTCAGTGCGCAAAATCTTGGGGCAAAACGGCTATAGGCCCATTCCATGTCAACTCAGGGATGTGCACCGCAGCACCTCTTCAATTTTTTCTTTTTTTCTGTGTGGTGGTAGATATTGATGAGAAAGTAAAATCCTGAAAATTTGAGCTTCATACTCCATTTCGTTTTCCCGTGGCATCAATTTGAAATTTAGGGGTCAGCGTAAAAATGTGTCGCAACGCGAAGACGATGTTGGGGGTCCATAAATGTATAAAGGAACCCTTTAAAACTTTGAAAAGTATGTATCCTGGGGTACTTTTGGTGTAAATTCAAATCTGCTATCAGAAAACTTGCTCCTTTACTTTAAAAGATATAGGGCCCTCAAAAGGCAACTTCGGCCAACCAGGACCCACTTTGGGGCGGGGGGGTCAGAACTCCAAAAGTAAAAATTATTTTATTGTCCATTTTTTTGCCAGTCAGAGCCCTTTGGTAGGACATTACTCTTATCAATATTGAGCATATTAGAATACATTTACCTGAATATTACCCCATGAAAACCACTTTTTTTACATTTTAAAGGGTTCCCTGAAAACCAATGTCAGACAATTTGCCCCACCATCAACTTCAGATATGTTGACACATTTTACGCTGATACCAGTTGAAGATATATTCTTGGACAACATTTCTGAGAATATTGCCACGGGAAAACGAAATCGAAGCTCAACATTTTAGGATTTGCCTTCTCCATCAAGTATCTACCACATTTTGATTTGCATGTATAAAATTTAATTGAAGAGGTCTGCGGTGCACATCCCTGAGTTGACATGGAATGGGCCTAATATACTAATATTGACCGCACGCTTAGAAAAAAAATACCCAATAAGCCGAATGCAAAGCTATCAAGAAATGCTAAAATGACGAAGCTGGCAAAAATTTAAAACGGCACTTATATATAGCAGAGAACAGAGATTATCAAGAACATAAAGGGAAAAACTAAGAAACAAAAATGCAAAACATTGCTGGTATTTAAAAAAACAAAAACAATGATGATTCAGTCGGAAGAATTTACTTTTGTCTTCTATAAGCCCGCCGTAATTGCTATCTTCAGTAGATAGTTAAATTAATAATAATGAAAAAATCATCAAACATAAGGGAAAAAAATAGAGGAATTAATTATTTTCTTTATAGGCCCTAAATGCTATCTTTAGAAGATAGCAAGCAAGGCAAAAAACAAGGAAACCAATAATGTTCCAAAAAACATTCATTAACACGCGTTCTAGATGATGATTCAGTACGGCAAAAATCCCGGGGCAAAACGGTTATAAATACTAAGTGACCGCGCGTTAAGAAAAAATAGCCAATAGGCCGAATGCAATGCTATAAAGAAATGCTAAAATGACGAAGCTGACCAAAATTTAAAACGGCACTTATACAGCAGAGGTTATCAGGAACATGAAGGAAAATCAAATAAGAAATAAAAATGCAAAACATAGCTGGTATTTAACAAAACAAAACAAAACAATGATGATTCAGTACGCAAGAAATTACCTTTTGTCTTATATAAGCCCGCCTTAATTGCTATCTTCAGTTGATAGTCAAAATAATAATCATTAAAAAAAATCATTAAACATAATGAGAAAAATAGAGGTATTAATCATTTTCTTTGTAGGCCCTAAATGCTATCTTCAGAAGATAGCAAGCAAAGCAAACAACATAAAAAATAATAATTTTCCAAGTTGATAGGCAAAACAATAATCATTAAAAAAATCACTAAACATAAAGTAAAAACAGAGGTATTAATTTTTTTTGCAGGCCCTAAATGCTTTCTTCAAAAGATAGCAAGCAAAGCAGAAAACATGAAAAATAATAATGTTCAAAAAAACATTGCCTAACACGAGTTCTAGATGATGATTCAGTACGCAAAATCCCGGGGCAAAACAGCTATATTCATGTATATATATTAATTGACCGCGCGCTTATAAAAATAAAAAAGCCACTAGACCGAATGCAAAGCTATAAAGAAATGCTAAAATGACGAAGCTGACCAAAATTTAAAACGACACTTACATAGCAGAGATTATCAGGAATATGAAGGAAAAAAATAAAAAACAAAAAAATGCAAAACATGGCTGGCATTAAAAAAAAAAAGATGATTCAGTCGCAAGAACTTGCTTTCGTCTTATATAAGCCAGTCGTAATTGCTATCTTCAGTAGATAGTCAAATTATTTTCTTTATAGCCCCTAAATGCTATCTTTAGAAGATAGCAAGCAAAGCAAAAAACAAGGAAACCAATAAAAAACATTCCTTGAAACGCGTTCTAGATGATGATTCAGTACGGCAAAAATCCCGGGGCAAAACGGTTATAAATACTAAGTGACCGCGCGTTAAGAAAAAAATAGCCAATAGGCCGAAAGCAATGCTATAAAGAAATGCTAAAATGACGTAGCTGACCAAAATTTAAAACGGCACTTTATATAAGACATAAAGAAAAAACCGAGGTTTTAATTATTTTCTTTTTAGGCCCTAAATGCTATCTACTGAAGATAGTAAGCAAAAAAAACCCATCAAAAATAATGTTCCAAAAAACATAACACTCGTTCTAGATGATCATTCAGTACCCAAAATCCCGGAGCAAAACGGCTATACTAATAACCTCGCGCTTAGGAAAAATTGCCAATAGGTCGAATGCAAAGCTATAAAGAAATGCTAAAATGACGAAGCTGACCAAAATTTAAAACTGCACTTTATATAGCAGAGATTATCATGAACATGAAGGAAAATATAAGAAACAAAAATGCAAAACATGGCTGGTATTTAAAACAAAACAAACAAATAAAAAACAACGGAATGAAGTAAGTGGAATAGTGTAGGACAAGACCTGATTCTTGAAGAGAGTACGTGAAAAGCAGAAATCAGTTCCATTCCACACTATTCCACTTACTCTTTGGAAATTGCCATCTGTGTAAGGATCTTACACGCATTCTCACAGATTTCTTTTGCTGGGTGCCATTTATAGTGTTACAAATTGCCATGTGTCCGGGCCATGTACTCTTTGGAAATTGCCATCTGTGTAAGGATCTTACACGCATTCTCGCAGATTTCTTTTGCTGGGTGCCATTTGTAGTGTTACAAAAGTGTGAAACAGGCTGCTTCTGCTTTTCACACACTTTCTTCAAGAAACAGGTCTTGTTTCACACTATTCCAGTTACTCACATATTTCTTGTGTTGGGTGCCATTTATTGGGCTGTGAATGTGGTCAAGGAAGCTGTTCAATATCAGTACAATTTTCTGTTGTGTCAGTTGAACAACTGCTTGGTTACTGACGTGTGTTTAGAGTCGAGTAGTGTAGTAATCCTGTGTGTAATTTTGGTTCATTTTGATGCAAAGGATTTTAAGATATATCCTTGTGAAAAATTATAAGTTTCTTTTTTGGCTTCGTGTATTTTAGCAGGTGGAGGAAATCCAAGTGAAAAAAAAAAGATTTTCACATTCAGTTTATTTAGAAATTGAATGTGAAATGTGTGAAACTTTTATTCCCATCAGGTTGAATAATGATTGAGTTATGTTTCATCTGGTAAAACAAGTTTTATATTTCTTTTATTCCAAACTATTAGTACTGAATTATTCTAGAATCGAGAGAAGAACAATTAAGTTTAGTCCAACTGCAGAGTCGATTACTCTTTGTTTAAAATGTTGTTCCAAACGAAACAATTTGAGACCATTTTGAACAAAATCGGAGCATTTTTTTTAGCCCTGTATATATAATATAATAATGGAGACCAAAATTTGACATTTGACCTTTATGCCTGTAACTCAAGAACTATACATCGGAGATAGGTCAAACTATACTTTTTCTGAATCCTAATAATGAGAGGAATACAATTAGATCATTTTTATCCATATTCCCCCAATTTTGACATTTCAGGCCTGCATTAGCGGCCATTTTGGAAATATGCAAATTAACATTTTCCCCTGTGCCCTTTTTTGCCGTTTTTGGATATGTTGTTCATGATGGTGTTTAGAGTCACTTGCAAGCAAAAACATTGGTGTTCCATTTTGGCTACATGTAGTTTATACGTAAATTAACTCGTCTATAGAATTGAATGTGCTCAATATTAAATCAATGCTGTGATTTCCCCGCCCATACTATTCAGTAAATCACCATTGACAATTCAGAAGTTTATCAGCTAATTTTCTCTTCACACGTTTTGAATACAGACTTTTTTCCTTTGTAACTCAACTCAGTATACAGCTATCTCTTTACTCATGTCAAATGCGTGGTTCATTGACTTCTAATGCAATTGCTTCACATACCTACGCTGTGTCAGCAATCCTTAAAGTTGGAATACAATTTTTAGAGTGCATTATACAGACATCGTCAGCCTAAGTTGACAAGGATGGCAGCGAACAATGCCGCAGGGAGATTGTAATGTATTATAAGCATAAAGTATTCAATCGATACATGTACACACTATTATTTTGATTTCCTTTCGTTGAGGTACAGTGTTGCCAATCAGCCAACAATAAGCTCCCTAATTGGGCAATTTCAACAGACTTAAAAGCCGGGAAATTCAATACAGAATTCCCACTGCATGCAGCATCACCCTCTTGCGTTCACCGCATCTCCAAAGGGCGCATTGTCACCGTTGTGGAGGGCAAATTTAAAATCTTTTTAGGCAACACTACATACGATTTTTACCTTGACAATAATTATGGTGGAAGAACATGGTGTAGCCGTGTGTTTTACCAAATGGGGCAAACTTCTAGTGGCGGTGGGGGAATTAATATGAATCTTGAAAACCCAGGAGCAGTACCAGGGACAGATAATCCAAACATACCTTCAATAACAAACCCAGGAGTGTCTATACGCAATAGGGACATGAATAATACCGATTCTTCTCACCCAGCTGATATGGTACGTGATGTTGATTTATCTGGTGGACTCCGAACTACAACAACTGCTGTGACAAGTTCGCAGGAAGGAAATGTTTGGACGTGGAATTTTATTCATATAGCTGTGGTTTCCTCGGGTGTTGCTCTATTAGTATTAGTTGTCTTAGCGTTACTGATCTTTGTTGTGTATTACAAAAGAGTTTTAAAACCAAAAAGGGCCAATGTTTCGTTTGTGGGTGTTTCGCCATCGTACCATCGCGCCAGATCAACGATCTTTAACAGATTTGCTGCTGAAGAAGCAGCCCGCAGGATCACTGCGAAAGAAGACGCTGCACGAAAAAGGACACCTAGTCCGCGAACTGTCAGTGAAGAGATACCCATGGCAATACTGAGCCAAATGCAAAATGATCCTACGATTGAGTACGATGATGAAATTGGTAATACAACGCACCAGCAAGAAACTGAAGTAGATGGAGTCTTCCATCATCACAGCATGCCTCATCTTGATGTGGAAGATACTCAAATATATAATGAACTGCCTCACCACGATATGTCTCCTCACACCATGCCACATCCTCGACATCATCAGGTACAGACGCATTCTCACCAAAGATACCATCCGCATCCACGCCGTCGCATCAGATCCGATGTGAATGGTAACGTCACACATCCAATGCATTTGTCGCATTTACATGGGAGTCATCATCCAAGGAAATACCTTACCGATCACAGGATATCCCACATGAACAATAAGACACGCGGTAGACTGTTATCAGAACCAGTTGCGCCGCAAAGACTGTGCGCCTGTTATTTACCGCATAGGCCAATGCCGCGTACGATGAGTGGGGTAGGAAGAACGCACAGATCTTTCAGACCTAACAGATCTAAATTGCCGAAGTTCAATTTAGCTGGTGAAAATATTCCTACATCTTCTGAACCAAGCGTGGTGAGTATCGGTGTTATTTTAAGCACTTATATGAAATATTATGTTGACCCCAGCTCTCTAAATTCCATAGATTGAAAAGATAGTTACACAGCACTTATTGTCTAAGCTCTTAGATTGATATTCTGATCTTTTCATGTCGTCATTTATGATGTGCTCTTAGATTGAGGTTCTGAATGATCTTTTCATATCCCCATGTTTGGAATTTATGAGGACAGTTTGTCTTTGTAGCAGAAAAGATTCGGAATTCCACTTGCATGACTATGAAAATTCAAAAGCCATTTAAAAGAGAAAAATATGCATAGTCTCAATGAAGATCAGAAAATTCAGAATAAGAAGTTACTTTTGTTTCAAAATTCCATACTTTTATTCACAATACAATGAATGACCATACCTGTCATTTTCCATAAACAATTGGTATACTTACTTGGTATACTTGTTTACTTGGTTGATTAGTCCTGTTGGAGGACTCTCATAATTCTCTTTAAAAGAGTCCACAGTACACTGCAAATTTCTAAGGATACATCGGACGTGTTCAGGATTCATCTGAAGTGTTCAAGAGGAAAATATTCTGATAAGTAATTTTCTATCGTCTTTGGACATGTTAGAAACATGTAAACTGAGCTCAAAAAGATATCACAGCAAGTTATTTGACTCTGTCCAAGTCATTGTGTGTTGTCCTCTCTCCATAGGGCTACATGTAAAGACCAGTTATAGACAAATGGCCCTAAAATAAAACTGACTCGTGCGAATTTCCTCAAATTTTGCATATGATGTAGATTTAACATCTGCAATGTAATGCAAGTAATGTCGTTGCTGCTCTTCTAAATTCATTTTTAAAATGTCCGCCCCAGACCAAGGTGAGGAATCTGTTTGTGCAAGAAAATACACTAAGCCAAAAAAGAAACTTATACAATTCTCACAAGGTCATATTCTTAAAATCCTACATGTGCATCAAAATGAACCAAAATTACACACAAGATTATTTCAATACTCTACACTAAACACATGTCAGTAACCAAGCAGTTATGCAACTGACACAACAGCATAATGCACTGACATTGAACAGCTTCATGGACAACATGCACATCCCAATAATTGACACCGAGCACAAGAAATCTGTGAGAATGCGTATAAGATCTTTACACATACGACAATTTCCAAAGAGTAAGTGGAATAGTGTGGAACGGGGCTTAATTCTGCTTTTCACGCATTTTCTTCACGAAACAGGTCTTGTTCTACATTATTCCACTTACTCACAGATTTCTTTTGCTGGGTGCCATTTATTGAGCTGTGAATGTGGTCCAGGAAACTGTTCCATGTCAGTGCATTCTGCTGTTGTGTCAGTTGGATAACTGCTTGGTTACGAACATGTGTTTAGAGTAGAGTATTGGAGTAATCATGTGTGTAATTTTGGTTTATTTTGATGCACAGGATGTTGAGATATGACCTTGTGAAAATTGTATAACTTTCTTTTTTGGCTTAGTGTATTTTCTTGCACAAATAGATTCCTCAACACACAACGAGCCAATCATCTAGCCACAAGGATCAAAAAGTATAGTTTGTCCTATCTAATAATAGTTTAGTGGCTATAGGGTAATAATGGTTCAAGGTCATCATGGGGTAATTGTTTCAGAATGCTTCGATTTTTTTTTAATGTGTCAAAATCTTCGTATATTATGAGCTATACCGAATGTACAATTCATGACATCCGATTGCATGTTTAAAGGGCAAATATGTTTAGGGTTGCTACGTTATGTCTTATAAGGTACACACTGAAATGTTATTGGTAGATTAAATTATGATCTTAGGTCAATGTGATCAGAGAAATAAGTTGGACCGAGTTTCTGGCACAATTGTTGGCATAATTCTTCCAGGATGACCTTAAGGGCTGGGGTATGAACGTTTGGACAGTATTATTTTGGGACATTAGAGCACATCAGACATATCGAATTGCATTCTGAATACGAAGAATGTCGTTCTGATATCAAATAATTTTGATTTTTTGAAATTCGCAATTTAATACACATTTTATGGCAAATCATTAAAAATTGATATTTTTGATATTTAACAGTACGAAGTAAACTTTATAAATCTGATGATTTATACTTAAAGTGTATGTAGGTGGGATGAAAAGCCGACGATCAATTGAAAATTTTGACCTTTCGTATTGAAGATATGGATTTTTTCCCCAAACACCAAAAAAAATTAGGTCTTTTTGGGAAAAAATCCATATCTTCAATATGAAAGGTCAAAATTTTCAATTGACTGTCGGCTTTTCCTCCCTGCTACATACACTTTAGGAATATATCATTAGATTTATATAATTTACTTCGAGGACTGTTATATATCAAAAATTTGAAAAATATCAAATTTTTATAATTTGTCATAAAATTTGTATTATATTGTGATTTTCAAAAAATGAAAATTATTTGATATCAGAAAGACATGCTTCGTATTCAGATTGCAATTCGATAGGTCTGAGGTGCTCTCATGTCCCACAAAAAATACTGTCGAAACGCAATAAACGCTCATTTTAGATCCCTTAAAGGTTTCCTAGTCTTTAAATTGAAAACAACAGATTATGGACGTAGCAAATGATACCTTTATATTATATATAAACTGGGCTCAAAAAGAAACTTATAAATTTTCACAAGGTCATATCAAATGAACCAAAATTGCAGACAGGATTACTTCAATACTCTACTCTAAACACTGGTCAGTAACCAAACAGGTGTCCAACTGACACAACAGCAATATGCACTGACATGGAACAACTTCCTGGACCACATTCACAACCCAATAATTGGCACATAACCAAGAAATTTGTGAGTAAGTGGAATAATGTGGAACAAGACCTGTTTCTTGAACAAAGTGTGTGAAAAGCAGAAGCAGCCCGTTCCTCACTATTCCACTTACTCTTTGGAAATTATCACCTGTGAAAGGATCTCGTAGGCAGTCTCACAGATTTCTTTTGTCGGGTGCCAATTATTCGCCTGTGAATGTGGTCCAGGAAGCTGTTTCGTGTCAGTGCATTTTGCTCTTGTGTCAACTGCTTGATTACTGACATGTGTTTAGAGTAGAGTATTGAAGTAATTCTGTGTGTTTTTGGCTCATATTTATGGACAGAATTTTAAGATATGACCTTGTGAAAAAATATAAGTTTCCAGGCCTTGTCTTTTGAAAATTGCTGGCGAGTGACAAATCACTCTCCTCAAAACTTATCAGGTGAGCTGTAGGCGGGTGATTTTAATCACTTGTATTAGTATTACACCAAATGTAGGCGAGTGATAAAACTCTCTCCTCAGCTTCATTTTAGGCGAGTGATGACGAGTGATCGCACTCACTCGCCTCAAAAGACAAGGCCTGAGTTTCTTTTTGAGTCCAGTTTATTTTTGTGGGACGCGAGAGCACATCAGACATATCGAATTGCATTCTGAATACGAAGAATGTCCTTATGATATCAAATAGTTTTGATTTTTTGAAATTCGCGATAAAATACACATTTTATGGCAAATGATTAAAAATTGATATTTTTGATATAACAGTCCTCGAAGTAAACTTTACAAATCTAATGATATGTATTTAAATGTATGTAGCTGGGATAAAAACCGACGATCAATTGAAAATGTTGACCTTTCATATTGAAGATATAGATTTATTTCCCAAAAGACCTATTTTTTGGTGTTTGGGGGGAAAATCCATCTTTAGATTTAGAAAGTTTAGTTCGAGGACTGTTAAATATCAAAACTTTAAAAAATATGAAATTGTAATAATTTGTGATAAAATTTGTATTATATCGCGAATTAAAAAAAAAAATTATATTAGAAGGACATTCCTCGTAATCAGAATTCAACTGATGTGCTCTCATGTCCCACAAAAAATACTGTCGAAACGTTCATACCAGAGCCCTTAACAATGCTCAAGGACCCTACAGACATTTTAGTGGATGTAGAATATTCGATGTAACATATCGTCATTATATAATCTATTCCCATTCAATTTCCAGTAATGTTCAAGTTCTAACGAATGTTTGATGACGTAAAATCAATAATATATTTCTACCAGATATTCTACGTAACATATTATCGATTTTACGTCATAAAACATTCGTCAGCACTTAAACATTTTTACTAGGAATAGAAAGGGGATAGATTAAATAACCAAGACATGTTATACATTTAATGTTCTACGTCGAATACTCGGGAGTCTGTAGACTATGCCATAGTCGTATTTTATTAAAGATATGTTATTATTAGTCATGATGAACCCATTTCGTTGAACTCAAATTATATTGATGTTTATTAAAATTAAAGTATTCAATAGTAAAATGGTCATAAAGAATTAAGAATATCAGATGATTAGTGACAATAAAAGTAATTGAATGCAACATTATCTTGCATAATTATAATGGCTCACTTTAATACTGAACAATTCTGATTTTGGAATCTACCAATTTATTGATAGCGAACCATTGGGAAGCTAACAAACAGAGGGAGTGCGGTGACTGAAAAGATCAGATACAGATGTGAAAATCTATCAGTTGCACACAAATCAATATAAATCAGAGTTTTATGCTTAAATGTAATAGCCAGAGTATACAAAGTGGACTACGGAGAAGTCTAGGGAGTCTGTAGCGGTCTTCAGGCAATTATTGAGCTATTCCATTTAAAATCGACACTACCCCTGTGGAATATTTAGCTAAAGTCTGGGTAAATTCCATTTGAAATACTCACTCCAGTTGTGGAAGATATAGGTAACGCTATAATTCAAAGGGAGTATCGGTTTAAAAGTGATTAACTCTGACCAATTACATTTGAAAAACATACTCCCCCTGTAGAAGATATTTCCAAAATCTTCCACAGGGGTAGTTTGGATTTTAACTGATGGAATAGTCCATTAGGTTGACGATATCATATTATAAGTACCTGGTAACTGTTTCCTCTTCCATTTCAGATCTTTAGTGGCACTCGAGCACCAAGGAACTCCCTCTCACCAGAAGACCACCATCATCATCATCATGATGAACCGTACGATGAAAACTACAATAATACTCAAGATCTCTATCCAAACTCTCATGGACCTGAGACTTGCACGGTTAACAGTTTCGTCTACGTTCGGGTACGGTATTCCATATCTCATCTCATATAGCCTGGGAAGGTAAAATTGGATTTGTTTAGGCGTGCACGTAAACAGTATACCAGAGGGCCTAAGATTTACAGGGATATGAGAAAAATATGAATATGGCACATGATTTACTCGTCAAGACCCCAACAGCGTCCAATCAATTGCATCTTTAATAACATATTCTCTGTTGAACGGATCTTTTCAGAGCCACCACATATTTACTTTTCTCTGTTTACAAGGGCGGTCTTCAGTGAACGGCTCTTTTCAGAGCCACCACTTATTCACTTTTCTCTGTAGACAAGGGGTGGTCTTCAGTGTACGCCTCTTTTCAGAGCCAACAAAACATTTACATTAGTAGATAGGCGGGGTCTGCTTCTCTGTTGACAAGGGGCAGTCCTCAGTGAAGGGCTCTTTTCAGAGCCATCAGTAGATAGTTTGTCCCGAAGTAGTCAGAGCTACTTCCGACGAAAGCTTGACAGTTCCAAATTGTCCGACGACGACGCCGCTACAAAACTTACTAATTATTATTAACCTAATCATAATAGATTTATTCTCTTTCATCGTTTACCTTATCTCCAGGGCCGGAACCATGGTAACACACCTACTCCACGACTAGTCGTACCAACCAACACTCCCAACAGTCACCATTCGGGCGCAGGCTCCGTTAGTCTCTGCGGTGGCGTCCCTAACACGTGTCCGCCTTTGGATTCCGATTTTGGCGCCAGTGCAGGAGTCTCCCAATGCAACGTATCCTCTGATACCAGCATGACAGTGGCCATAGGAACCGGTTGTTCTGTATCAGTTGTCGGCGACTTATCTTATGAATGGGATGGTTATGATCCTGCGTATCACAATAGTCAGATACTTGGTTACCTGGATGGAGCGTATTTTCCTATACTTCACACCAGCCAATATTGGGTTTAAATAATCCACAATGACGTTTTTGCACAAGTTTGCCCATGAATAAGAAAGAAAACAAGGTATATATAGCTGTAACTGAGGCTGGTTAGAGAGCTATCCCTTCTGGAGAGCTTCGTACATTCCAAAGTGGGTCTGTTATATGTTACGATAATAATTGTCTAACTCACTTTTCGGCCGATTTGAGTTTTGTGCCTCAATTATGTCTCTATTATAGCATGTGCACCTCCTGTAATAATGCAATTTACATTGCCCAATCGTCAGGGCCGGATTTACCATAGGGCCAGATGGGCCTAGTAGAATCTAAAAACTTGGCTACTTGAGTGCACATGCCTTCCACGGTGCGTTTGGGGGCCTCCAAATTTTGGTCTGGCCCAGGGCCCCCAAAAAGGTAAATCCGGCCCTGCCAATCGTAAAGGAGATTTTGGGGTGAATTACGCAATACACAAGTTACAGGTGACAAATGGTGAGTTAGGCATTTTAACACTGGAATTTATGCCTAACGCAGCTGTTTGTCTGAAGATTTTTGATCTGATTTTTGCTTAGGTCACAGGTAAAAGTCAATGACATACATCAGTTATGTAATCACCCTAGGAATGAATTCAAAACTCGACCGGCGGTTGACCACCGGTTCCGTCCGGTTTCTGTTGTTCTAAACAATGGAAACCGTACGGAATCTGCGGTCAACCGCCGGTCGAGGTTTGATTTCATCCCAATATCGTTTCTGATAATTCCTTTTAAAGGGGCATTTCGTGATCCACAGCCTCATCCCCCCACTTTTCTCAAAAAAAGTTGAGATTTTTATATCACTGGAAACCATTGGCTACATAATGTTTATTTTCTTGCAGATTAATTCGTTTAGCAAAGATATCGTGAAATTTGAATTTCGTTCTGGTGCACCAGAACGAAATTACAACGTATTGTCTATGGAGCAGTGTAATACACATAATCATGCATAATTCGCAAACGCAATATCGGAATCAACTGAAATTTTGGGAATATGCTTTTTTCGTGGATATGTACTGAAAAATGTCATAAAAAGAGGATGCTAGGATCACGAAATACTCCTTTAATTTGTCTCATTATCATTTGTATAGTTTGTATGCATTATTCCTATACCTCTTGTTCGACATTGGGCTATTCCACACTACCCCTGTGGAAGATTTTGGAATTTTACAGGGGGATTATGAATTTCAAATAGAATGAACGCATTTGCAGCTCCATTTGAAACTCATCCTCCCTCTGTGGAAGATTCAGGTTGAATTTTTCTCAAAAGGGCATATGGAATTCAAATAGGCCTACAGCTGCAAATTCATACTCCCCCTGTGGAAGATATGTCCACAATCTTCCACAGGGGGAGTGTGGATTTTAAATGGAATGGAATAGCCCATGATTGCGTTTGTTTGACAAGTTCAACCACGACCTGATTACTTATGACTTGCAATAGGTTAGCGTTATAGTTTGATCAGCTCGTACATGTAATCGGCGGGAATTGTTTGGCTTTTACCACTACGCTGATAAAATGACCCATGTTAAGAGTGATATAGTTGACCTGTCTGGTCTATATTGTGCGTGTTTAAGAAAATAGACAACGTATAGGACTTACATGAATAATTTGTGATGCATCTGGCGAGATGTCACAAGACAATTCTTGAAATACAAAATATAAATATTAATCCGCGGTGTTATAAGGCCCGCCGATTACGAGCTGGTCAAACTATAGGCATGTTAGAGCAGTATAGGATTGGGAGTTAGGGTTTACCGTGTGGAATTAACGAAGTGCTACCATTTTAGCTCATTTCGGAGATTGCGATTTGGCATTTAAGCAATCGCCTTTGCATGTCTACGCAAGCGTCAATTCGGTAATTAATTAATCTTTCAAAATTGGTGACGTGCCCTGATTTGAAACGAATTTCTCTCAACTGTCTATGATTTAATCCCGGGGATTTAATAAACTTGAGTGCATAAAAGCCGCGAGTATGCAAGTATAATATTAACAATATCCCAATTAACAAATGTAGGCACTTCGTTACTTACAAAGCCCAAGTAACCATGGTAACCAAGAATTAACATACCGTAAAACCTCGTCTACAAGCATATAGAGTGCTTTTGTGAAACTGGCTAAATTAATACAGGCGCCATCCATCGACAAAATTATAACATGATGGGAGTTTGAGCAAATAGATTACCGATACAAATATTATACAACAAGTACTACTGTAAGACCAATCTATTGTATTGACATAGTTACGGCTGCTTCGAATTAAATTAGCTTTCATCAACAACACTCTATATGCTTGTAGGTTTTACGGTATTGCTATATTGATAATGCTAGTTTATAATTGAATACCTGAGTGGAAGAAGGGCCCAATTCCAATTTTTTACAAAAATGAGTTAGACCCAGCATTTTATTGCCAGCAGACTGTTCTTCCTTGTGTGTGAAAGATGAGCCAAAATCCACTTTCCAAATAGTCTTCCACATACACTTAATCCTGGTTTTCATGGAAGAAAGGCCCAACTCCATGGAGTTGGGCCCTTCTTCCACAAATATTGGGTTAAAGAGGAATTTTGTTCATCCATGAAATTTTGCTTTTCACTACAATAAACTTTCTTGCTAACATATTATATGCTTCTACTTGAGCAATTAATGGATAATTTCCTAATTTCTGTAGCTTTTTATAACACATCTGCTTACGGAACTGGCACTTGCAGTATATTAGTGGAAGAAGGGCCCAACTCCAGCTCGTATTAAGACCTGTACCGTTGCCGTGGAAACATCATATATGATTTCCAATGTATGTAATAATGTATGTTCATGTATTAAAGGTCCCCTGAAAATGAAAACATTCTGTCTATAAAACTTTTCCAAATATTCATTTTTTCTTAATATCTCAAAAACAGTTTTGATGGAGTTGGGCCCTTCTTCCACTCAGGTATTCAATTGGTTTTCGGACTTAACCGGATATCGCCCAGTTCCCGCTTTGGGTTATTGTACCTTGAAATAAAAGGTACAGAAATGTTTAAATGTCAACTTATAATATAAATGGAATATAAAGGGGGAAACGTTTCAATACCTTTCAAAAAACAATTTTGAAAACTTGTTGCAAACTATACTAACATAATGTTAATTAAGTGTTGACCAAATATTTTGCTATAGTTTGCAATAACATTTGACAACATTTTTAAAATGTTAAAAATGATATTGTTGTCCTGTTTTTCATATATATATAAATGTTTTCATGACATTTATATAACCCGACAGTTAAGTATTATTAAAGCCATAATGTACGATCTTATGAAATTGGTTAATTTTTTTCAAACCTGATTTATTGCATATTTGTAATGTTTACACATGTCCCAACTTGCATCTAAATGGAATCGGCCAAATTTGTTGTCTTTGTAGGTCAACAGAGCAAAGTTCGACATATTATCATAATTTAATAGAACTGCGTGTTAAAATGGCCAAAATAACCAGTGGGGTTTCTTTCACTTTACCTTGTTATTTTGTCAGTTATTTCTAATATTATTTCAACATTTTGAATTAAGAATAACAAAATCAAAATTTGACGGAAATTGTACATTAAGGCTTTAAAACGTTTTCACCCAATCCAAAACAAGTTTATTCTGTCGGTCGGACATCCGGGTTATCTCTAGTCTCGGGCCCAAACTGCATGTGGCTCACGGTTTGTTATGAACAACAGAAACCGACTGTGAAGGAGGCTACATAGCGATGTTGTTGGAGTGATATTCAATTTCGGAAAAAACGACACTCGACCATGGAATTTATTTTTAAGTTTGTCAGTATATAAACGGTAAATCAAGTAAGTTTCTTCCACTCTGAAGACTTAGAAATGGTTGTGTGATTCCACTGACTATTTGCGGTCGAAATTTACATAACACCAATGACAGAAATCATCAACAAAAATCAAATCAGGGACTTGTTTTCACTCGAACATCATCAACCGGAAGTGACGTGACACGGACCGACAGAATAGCGTTATAGATAAGTGTTTGCTGGGTATAGTTACAATTTTGTCAGTGTGATATTGGCATTTGAAATATGACATTTGTAAAAGTCGTCAATTACTGTTAATATGATTATGATTGGCGAGATATTATGTACATTTAACAGTCGTAATGAATAAATGAACACTGTTTGGCTTTGAAACCATTTTGCATTTTGTATGCTTTAATCTTGTGATATTCCTTATATTTAGATCATATTGAAAGGTTGATTGACGATATTCACGCAGTTACTATAATTATAAAGATATTATATTATTTACAATAAGTCATAAGACTGTGACTGGCGATCAGCCTTCAGCTTGACACTTGAGAAACTTCCTGCAATTTTATTGGTTCTTATCGTGTATCACACCATGACACGATATCACACACTTAAAGCCTTAATGTACGATCTTTTAAATTTTTAGATTTTTCTTTTTTTCTTCCAAAATGATAATATGCAATCATTATGAAAGTTCCCAATACATTTGGACGCGAAAAACATTGGGAATTTGCAAAGAAACAACATCATAAACTTCACCTCTATCACTCGAAACATCTCGCACTATTTGGATTAGGACAGCGAGTGCGGCCTCAGAGTTAGTCTCCTACGCGGCCAGTTTGGTTACGCTCCCTCCACATGTGGAGGGAGTGTAACCAAACTAGTTTTGTAGGAGACTACGGTTTGCGATCGTGGCCGACATAAAATCATAATCTAAAAAATTATGATTTTATGTCGGACCAACAGAATATCATCCCGTTTTACTACAAATAGGGCGAATTTGACAGTTTGCTCATAGATTTAAGTTAGAACATTGTGTAAGTTTTACAAATATGCCAAAAAATCGGGTTTGAAAAAAATAAAGGTAAATTCTGAAAAAAGATCGTACATTAAGGCTTTAAGCGCACCCATGTCGACGTAATACGAGTATCGTATACGAGTCGTATACGCTATTTGAACCAATCAGAGGTGCATAGCAACAACGAGACTGATCGATTCTAAGCCCAAGGTAATTCCTAGTAAAATTGTGAATTTAATCTGATCAAAATTTGGTATACTTATGATTAATATACTTATTTGAATTGAAGTGTTTCGGAATGAGAATAAAGGTATTGTTTTTAGCCGCTGTCGTGTATCTATCGTCTCATATAACACGTAAAATAACTCGGGCTTCGCCTCGTTGTTTTACTTAAAATAATGATGTCGCCCGTGTTATATAAGACGATAGATGCACGACAGCGGCTAAAAGCAATACCTTTTTTCTCTAAATGTTGACCAACTGACAACCCCAGTAAAATTAATTTCACGTTTCTGTAAAATTTCATTAACATAAATTCCATTTCATATCTCAAAAGGTATTTCATATTAAAGATCCAAGATATAGCGAGTCATCAAAAATTCCAGTCAAGTCGAGGTAGAATATAGCCTACAGGTTATATCCGACGTCGTGCGGCCAATTTATCGTTGCGATAAAGTTATATAGTCCGCCGTTTTCATTTGTCCGTCGCGATTTTCTGTCATTCGCTCATGCGCTCTTCGTCATGTTCGTTTCCGCTCAAATGATCAGGTCTTATTGATGTATTCCGCAACAGAAGACACTGTTGGGAATTGTACCCGCTGCGGAGGACGCTGCGGAAAATTTACCGCTGCGTCTATCGCAACGTCAAAACGCCCGCAAGACGTCCGACTAATATATTTGGACGTACTTGTATATCACAGCCGTTTTCGCCAAACGTTTGGCAATTGCCGATCACAAACATTTTCGTAAACGCCCGTAAACGTTAGGCAAACGTTTGTGATCGCTAAATGTTTGTCAAACGTTTGGTGAAAGCGGCTATGTAGAGGCGTTGTGTTTTCAGTATTCTGCAGCGATTCGACGTTTTTGTGCAGCAAAATATGCTGTGGAAGGTTTTAACCGCTGCGTTTGGCGTCAACTGAAAATCACCCGCACGACGTTCCGAGTATAACCTAGCCTATGGGCTCATCATCTTTACCCTTGCACTGTCTGTAAGTCATTTTATATATTCAGTTGGGTTGAGTTACTGATTATCAGTCTAGTCAATCGCATCATATAGAGTCAAGTAATGCGCAAAAAGATCCACAATGCAACGTTTATATGAGAGAGATTGCGATTTCCAAACGTACGTATCTAACGCCAGTGCTATCAATTCAAACTCACTCTCCTGTGACGGGATTTTGAATTACATGGGCGTTCAATACGTACGTTTGGAAATCACAATCTCTGAAGTTAACAAAAGCACCGTGATGAGAATAATTTAAAGTTGTCAGTTAAGGATATTGGGAATTTTTTGCGCAGAATTTTCAAATGCCTATTGTACAAAAATGGCAATGTCCCATCCTCAGATCCCAGCTGTCCCATTTTCCATCACTTTGATGTTGAAGGGTCATGTGGACAACACGCAATTTGCATTGGTTGTGAGAAGTCATATGCCAAACATGTGCCAGACACCGTAAAAAATCGCCTAATGACGCTCATTGGCTCTTTTAAGGGTATTAAGAGAATTAAGGGTATGTGCTCTGGTAGTTTGTGCCTTAAATTCCACTGATGTCAAGAGAGCCCATATTATGCGCCAGTAGATAAATCTTTACGGTAATGTGCCAGCCTTTTTCTTCCGGTAACTCTTGCATGTCTTACAACATGTCTCAAATAGCAAGTTTGGAAGTTTTGCCAGCATAGATTTAACCTACTAGGCGTAAAATTTCGAGAATTTCAGCCCTTGAAGTGTGATAAACCCAAATGCTGGAATCTCCAATATAACAGTTTTAACATACATAAGGCTTTCAAGATTCATCCTTCACGGCATAAGAGATATTGAGTGGTCATTTTATCCAAGTCTGCAACCAATGTCAATATTTTTGTCGTCATATGTGTGAAGCATTCGACAGTGAATGTACTTGAAACGTAAAAGTTTCAATTTCGTCGAGATTTCCACCAATTCCGATCATGTCCATCCATCCTACGTATGGATCAATTGTGGCGCACTTTGAGTGAATCAAAATTGATTCTTACAAATTCATTGGGCGAGAATCAAGTTAGAATCGACTGATCGCCGTAACTAATACCGCGTGCAGACTGGTCATGATTTGGGGAGAATCAATTATGATTCTCGCAAACTATAAGTTTAGAAGATTCGTTGCGCGAATCGGTTATCGGATTCTCACTGAATTTGAGGCCCTGATGTCCAAGCTCAATACAAATTCGTTCAAAACGTAAATACTACTTTGCTTCCCCGGGGTTTGCTTCTATGATGACTTCAAGCCTGTCTTCTTGCTGAAAGTGTCATTAAGATTTTCATATGCTCATGCTCCCAGCTTTGTCATATTGTGAATCATAACTACACTTTTTAGTGTTTTTCCTCGCGTTATTACTCGGTTACGTCTAAAATTTCTCATATCGTGGCACACGTTTTCACCGCGTTTCGCGCGTAACAGCAGAACTGCTTGATTCTCTATCCCTTTGACCACGTCGGCAGTAACCAGAGCAGTAACTCACGCAGCAACGGCAGCAACCTCGCTTCGGCAATATATCATTCAATGTCTGCCTGAATGCCTTGCTTCTAAAGTAATATATCATCACATTAAGCCAGCAATGTCCCATCATTAACAATCGTACGGTGAAATTGACGTGAGCTGCAACCGCGTTACCGGTCAGTGAGGTGTACAATTCTAATATAGCATACGGCATCCAAGTCATGATTGAGCTGAAAGTGATGAGAAAAAACGTCGTTGCTGCCTTCATTTCTGAACGGTTCCAAACAGATCGCACCATCGCCCAACTGCCACTGGTATCTGAAGAAGACTCTCCCGATATCGACGCTGGTATGATTCGTTCATTTGCAGCGATACGTTTAGCATGGCGTCGTGCAATAATGAATAAATGTGTGTAGAGACCGATGGTTATAATAAGCGGGAGAAGTGATATCATAATGACCTTCAACGTCAGCAAGAAGATGTCCAGCTTATTCTTGTAGTCAATTTGACATCCCATCTGTTCTCCTGTTTCAACTGTTGTAGTGCTAGAGTAGAAGTAGTAGGAATAACTGAACACAATTAGAATAGACGCTAGCCAGGCAATAGCGACGATGATATACGCTCTGGTGGTAGTAAGATATACCGGATATCGGAGTGGGTTGGTAACGGCGATATATCGTTCTGCGTTGAGAATCAACATCGAGACAACACTTGCGAACAGGAACAAGTGGCCAGCGCATATATGGATGTAGCAAATATATGAACCAAGCGGCCAATATCCGATGGAATATGCAGCTGTGAAAAGCGAGCCGTAAAATACCCCAGTGCATAAATCAGCGGTCGTCACTGAATAGATGAAGATTTTTGTGATTTCGTTAAACCCAGATACTTGTCGAAGAATTGCCATGCAAAGTATGTTAAGAGCGATGATTAAAAGAGTATTTGTACCGAATAATGTACCGCGTGCCAAACGGATGATTATTGAACTGTTACCAGTGATAACATTGGATGAAACTGCGTTGATTCCAAAACCAAAATCACGCTCAAATGTGTAGTCATCTGTAGATTCCGACACACCCATGATGAAAGATATCACAAATATGGTACCGATTATGTGCAAATATAACATTAAGAGTGCTGCAAACTTATATCACCCTATAAAGAGTGCTTAATTCGGAACATTCAATAATATTTTGCTCCGTATCATGTACCAAACGAATGTTTCTTAAGTTAATCTGCAACCACCGAATTCATTCTGTGTCTACAGCCAAGCAAGTGGTTATCAGTTAATAAGGTTGGAAAAAAGGATGCTTCTCTTTGGGCCATTCCAGTTGAAATCCACACCCCCTGTGGAAGATATGGCGTTAATATTCTACACAGGGGGTGTGAATTTTAAATGGGGTTACATGAATGGGTGACTCCATGTAAAATTCACGCTCCGTGTGTGGAAGATTAAGATCATGTTTTCCACAGGGGGTGTATGGATTTCAACTGGAATAGCCCGATCGCCTTTGCCTTTGCGATTGCGCATGAGCAACAAGACGATTACGTCACTCAAGTGACACACCCATAAGGCATTGACGTACACAGTGACCTACCTTTCTCGTGAAACTTGTTCTCCGAGTTATTCATCAAAAGTTATATGCTATGATGATGAAGCACACCCGGGATTTGGTAAGTGGAGTCTACTGCGCATCATTTCTACTGACAATTATACAAGTTAGGGGTGAAATTAAAACTTGACCGCCGGTTCCGGGCGGTTCCATCCGGTTGGAACCTGTTTCTATTGTTCAAACAATGGAACGCGGTTCAGTCGCCGGTAACCACTGGTCACCCGGCGGTCGAGTTTTGATTTCATCCCTTATAGCTCTTTATTGACCGACTTTATATGCATGGTTTTCTGTGGCTCAATATTGACTGTTGTTCTGTAAAATGATCACAACAGTTGTATAAAAACTATATAGTATACCCATATTTAAAAATAGGAAGGTTTCACAGAATTCCACGATATTCCACGAATTATGTTTCAGTAAGTCTAAATGTGATTCTTGAGCATGAGTTTTCAAATATGGAATCCAAAGATCTTCCGACATTTGAAAAATTTCGTACAATATACGTAAACCACTTTCTACCAAAAATAAACACTGACATGTTTTAGGTATTTCTAGAAAGTAATCACGATGTTATGAGCACGTTACCATGGTTTCTTTGCATTCTGCGGCTCAATTTACAATGTCGCAATAATCAAACTCGATAAATACACAATGAGAAGCACGCACGAATCACATCATCTAGGCAAATATTTTTGGTCACTTTAATAACGACAAATGACATTTCAGAACAATTACCGCGAACCCATAATACATTGCGGTTATTAAAGTATTTGAATTAAACTTAAGGTGAAAAACGTAACTCATTTTTTTGGAGATTTGATGATATTTTTTCCAAGTACTCAACATGCTCCATAAAGTTTTATTTCCATTCGACCGATTTGGCAGTAAAACGACTTGCACGCTCGCTCTTCATTTACTTTCATCATCAAGAACCATTTGCAACTCCCGTGTTGCAACTCCCGAGCGATGTCGGCGCTTGTCACGGGAATTGCATCAGCCAATCATAATTGTCATCAACTATAGATCTAGTAATTACTAATTAATTTGCATTCATCGACCATCAACTTTCGGAGTGATTCAAAGTAATAATATTCATAATTAGAAACTAAATACAATAGACGATACAGGATGAATTAAGAATACGTGGCTAGTGGCTCGTCAATGGGGTCACCGTGGGGAGCACGGTGTGGCCAAGCGGAACGAGCTCCGACTCATTAATCGGAAGGTTGCGAGTTCGAGCTCCGCATACTGCAGTTCCGTTTTCCTATACACAATACACAGTGCTCTCACCATTGACGCGTGACCCCTACAAATGATGTATGTTGGGAGAATGGACACTTGCCTAGTTAACATCACTGTGTGAAAAATAACCAGCCAATATTTTATTTATTCTCCAAAACTTCTAGCAAATATATTTCTCTAACATGACCTAAAATTACAGCTAGGTTAGATGTTCAGAAATGGTCGTACTTTTGTAAAATATGAGTGAGGGCAAGGCATAGCTAGCCAACTCCCCGTGTTATTTGAATGGAGATTTGACCGAAAATATTGGTATCGGACCGCTCACTTCTGAAGGATGCCACACAAAAACCGGTAAAAGCTACATTTAAATTATTCTAAATAGGTTCTAGAAAATAAAGTTTTGTAACATGTCCTAAATTTTTAGCTAATTTAGGTGTTTGGAGAGGGTCGTACTTTTGTGTTTTAGGAAGGACATGTAAACGACAGATAACACCAAAAATATGAAGAAATTATTTCTAAACCGTGTTAAGTCAAAAATCATTATGTTGCTCATTTTCAAGAATGCTGGTTTACAAAAAGCACGACATTGTCTGATTTCGTGAACAAAGCCACACATAACATTGTTTCCTTTCGTTTCCTTTATAATCGGTTACCCAACTGAAGCTATGAATACCAGCTTTATTGCGATATCGCACATGAAAACAGTCACTTGTGCACAACCAGAGAAGATCCGATTTAATCAGTTGAGCTGTTTCAATGAGTGTTATCTTGGTTTAATAGCTTTTAATGGGGTTAAGTCCTGCAAAGGTCGAGATGAATTCTACTGTAGACATGACTGCATCATGGGCGACACCATCGCGTTGTGCCCTTGAGTATAGAGGCCTTGCATTCTTTTATCGATTGGCTCCAAACAAAGGATTTGAACCGGTGTCCTTCACCGTAGTTATGGCGGAGTGCAGTCCATTCAATCAAATGTTGTCATCAACCTATTCGATCGTAGTGCAGGGTTATATGAGCGAGACGAACTGTCACGGTAGATTGCAATCATGCTTTTGTTGAATGCATTTGAGTAGTCCGCCATATTTACGGGATGATACGTCACATGCAAGGCCTCTATAAGGCTCATTATCTCCATTACTCCGGCTCTCCACCATGAAGCAATTCCTGGAGAGGGCAATCCCTCATTTGCATGTGACGCTTTCTTATTTAAATTAGCCATTGTGTTATTGCTTAATATTCATATGTTATGGGGAGCACTTTACACCACCAGGTTGGGCAAGTCATGAATAATTTAGCGTTGTGAAGCCAAATAAACTTATTATTTCCCAGGCTTGAAAAAAATTACAGGTAGAGGTGGGAATCGATCTCGGTACCTCCCGGTTAAAAAGCACAGTGCAAAACCACTAAGCCAGCTAAATATCTGTTTTGAGACGTGTAACATTAAATCAGTAATAAAAGAAGTAGATTCTTATTTTGGGCTCAAATTGTAGAAAAGGGGAAATATTTGTCTCTGCTCTAAAGAAAATAAAAATTGAGATCTTTAAACAAAATGTTACGGCTCTATTGAAAAAAAAAAGAATGATATCAAAATAACTTTAAATTCATTTCACGAGGCGGCATTGTCACAGACGAACACTGTATAGGCTAAAACTAGATCCTCACCACTAGACGACGTCGTAGCACAGTGGTAGAGCATCAGACTGGTGATGCAAAGATTGTTGGTTCGAGTCCTCCTGTCAGCAATGTTTGTTTTTGTGAATGCAATGCTACGATACCATTTGTTCAAATTTTTCTTATTTATTTATTTTTTTTTATTTATTTATTTATTTATTTATTTATTTATTTGTTTATTTGTTTATTTATGTAAATAATTATGCATGTATTTATTTTGTTTAATCACTCACTCACACTCTTTAGAAAAAAGGGCTCTTGGTCGATCAGTTCATTTATTCATTGTTTGATGGTTTGATATGATATGTCTATTGATCGAAATTGAATATCATATAATTTATTCATATTCATTGTTTGTGAATTGATCGATTAATTAACTGATTGATTGATATGTAGAGCCGGTGCAAGTGAGTGCGTGAAATGTTAGAGGTGAGTTACTTGAACAAGCCTTAATAATTATAATAAATAAATAAATAAATAAATAAATAAATAAATAAAACGCTTTCCCCCTCTCAGCCTGCCAAAAATATTGTGACCACCCCCCTGTTGGACATTCAAATTATTGGGATCCCAAATAATGATTAAATACATCAGATTTGTAGATGTAGGCCTACAGTTAAAAAACTTTTTTTTTAAAACTAAACCGATATTTTACTCATTATTGACCATGGTAGGCGAAACCGTCAATAGTGATTAAAGAATTTTTGTTCAAAATAAAATTTCCATATCATCAGCGTTTCCGGACCTTTACTATTATCCTCTCCCTCCCCCCAGGGGGGGGGGGACTCACGTACAAGGTTTTCCACGAAAAATCCTTAGACATGGGTCTCCCTTTTAGATTTTCCGTGCTATGTCTTTTACTATTTTCAAGCTCAAATCCTTAGATATGGGTGCTGTAGGCCTATACTTTCCTGACAATCCTTAGATATGGGTAGGGGGCCTACCTATTTTCGGTAAAATCGTGACCCTTAGAAATGGTTATGGGTTCGGAAGCTCGGGCCGCACATCTCCGTCGAAAAATAATCCAAGTACCCGCCCCCCTGGTTATCCTAAGCCTTTTAAAGCGTTTTAAGGTCCAAATCGCACCCCTCTCACCCCAATTTTACCCGCCTCAGGACTCATAATTATTCACAGCCCCTGATAATCTCCTAAATTATTCAATTGTTTTTTCGATGGGCCTAAACTCCTGTAATATGCATGCACATATTAAATACAGCAAGCTACATTCAAATTATACATGCACGATGCAAGTGCTATTCCAGAAACGCTGCACATCAGTGACATCACTTAAGGTTATTAATTATTTTAAACTGTTGTGATTTGGTAGTTCACAGCATCTTACGAATGGTAGTGAGCTTTGGCAAAAACTGCATTGCTCAATTCATAGCGAGCGTGTAGAAGAATTAAAATATCACAGATATACTTTTTATAGGTGCTGCGGTTCTTGAGTTACGTTGTAAAGAGGTCTGAAACAACAACACTTTTGTAAAACGTACATAACTCATTAACAACAATAAATTAAGCAAGTTTGCAAAGTATACGATTTGTAGAATGAACTTTTGCAAAGCATCAAGGTGTTAATTTTCAATAATATATTGATCTAGATAATGAAAATCGATTTTTAGGTTGCTTCGACCAACAATACCTCGTCTACCCTTAATTAATATTACTACCGGTAGTGAGTAGCAAGCTTCGAAGGTTGAAAGTGCGCCCGCTTTACTACCTGAGAGCAATCCGGTAGTGGCGTTTCAATTTATTACGTGTTGGGAAATCCACAAGATCAAATAAAACGGTGAGTGATGATTATTTACTTGTTTTTAAAAACAAACTTCTTAGGCCAGTAATAAACTACGTTCACGGCCGACAACTATAGTTTGAATGATATTTATTATCACACGAGGAAATCATAACAAACGAATATGGCGCCTCACGTGCTTCAGGTCAGGTCAGTGGTCAAAGGTTTTTTTATCGCTAAATCGCTGGCTGAATATCGTATCAAATTCAAGTGATACACTACCGTCGTATTATTGACACCAATTCCTAATTTCGACATTACTATTGCGAAAGGTTATTCCATTATCAAATTATTAGACTTTCTGTAAAAACAAATCACTGGTGCCTGATGGGAAATACTAGTGCGCCATCACCGGATTGCTCCTGCTCTGCTAGCTGGCGCACTTTCAAGCTTGCTACTCGCATTGAACAGGCAGAGTTCGCAAAACTAACGGCGTCGTTATTTGCCAACCCTAAAAGGGATCGAAATTAATTATTCATAACCGATCGATAACTGGCCTCATTTTCTAACTAGCAAACCAGCGGGATTTGTCATAGGTTTGCGTTGATAATAGAACAACCGTGAAGTTAGTGTCACCCCCTTGTCTCCACCCAGGTGTATAAATGGGTACCGGCATTCTTAAATGCTGGGAAGGTAACAGACTCGTGGAGGAGGTGTGGCGACCCCCCAGCATAGCAACATTTCACGGTGGGGTAACGTTGGCTTAATCGCTAACGAAAGAGAGATGGGCACTCCGTCATACAGTGGCGTAACTAGACATTTTCATTTGGGGGGGCAAGCGGGGGCAAACATAATAAATGAGGGGCAGGAATCCAGCACCTTTTGGCGACAAAAGAAGTGTATGGTACCAATGCGCGCGAAGCGCGCGAAAATTTTTGGCATATTGAAGCTAAACTGGTTACATATGGTAAAAAGTGGAATAAATGCGCGCGAAGCGCGCAAAAATTTGTGTTTTTTAAGGTTAAAATGACCAGATATGAGGTTAATTAATAACTCTCAGAAGTAGGCCTACTTTAACTTTTTCATTTGGGGGGGGGCAAACAGGGGGAAAGGGTTCAAAATGGGGGGCTCCAGCCCCCCTGCCCCCCGCTGGTTACGCCACTGCCGTCATACAGGTTCTACTTTACTTTACCAAAGCGTTTCCACTTGGAATGTAGATAGTTATCGTTGCTATTACTGTTCGCGATTTTAATTTATGCACTTTTTAGCCGACAATTTCCAATGCATTTTACACACTAGAAATGTCGCTGGCATAAATACCGACATTTTTAACAGTATCGTTTTTTTAAACCAAAATACCATCCACATTAGTTCCCAATACTTTGATGAAACCATAGATATATACCAAATCGAACTGCAGGTGATGACCAGATTTTAAATTAGAATTAAAAGAATCAGCGTAGGCCCTCTCAAAATGTACTTTTAAAAAACTATCGCGTTGTGATAAAAAGTTTAAGTTTGGACTGCTTTTTTTCTTTCTTTTTTTTTATAACAAGAAAATGCTTTACATACCCCAAACTTCTCACATAGTCTTGGCTCAATGTCCATTACTGGTTGGTATTATTAAAATATAACAATTTTCATTATTAACTTACTTTTTACCGCAATGTTTTCCCACGCAATGTTCGAATATATTCCCAAAATGGCGCTGCTGAACGGTATCACATTAATGATAAGGTTATCCTAAGATGTGTGAGAGTTTCTGACACTATATTCACGGGGTTTCTACTAGCTATTCAAACATGACAAATTTGGCTGGTTTGTGATAAGCTATACCATTTTCACCCTGACGTGGCAGTGACGTAAGTACTGTGTGAATTTCATTACACTCGCTAGCGTTCGATCAAAGCGCTGGTGTACACACGCACGCGCTTAAAGACGCCACATAGATGCGCGAGCGAAACAGCTGCTTCAACGCGTTGACGTCACTGCCACATCGGGGTGAAAAATGGTATAGGTAATAGATGACTATGAAAACTCAAACTCGCCCCCCCTCGATAAAGGTTGCCAATTGAAGCAGGCGTTTTTTTAGCGAACGTTGCCTGTTTAATGCGAGTACAAGCGCCGCCCGGACTGTGAAGGTTTCCGCATACCGAATATGGGTTTAGCCTCTTTAATGGCCTCTAGGCCCTATGATTTATTTTTCGAAAAGAAAGCCTAATCCTGGAGGGAATGGATTCTGTCACAATAATATCAAAATTAATACTTGTCGTCCATAACAAGAAGGAATGCATTCCTTTTTTTTGATATCCAGCTATAGTATTTTAATTGATTTACACTGAACATGAAGCTATAATATCTCTACTAGCTTCATACACTGAACATTTGCAGACCGGCCTTCTCCATGTAGTGAGTACCACATTAGATTGTGTTTACAAGACATAATAAGCGCCACCTCCACGATATTTCCTATGCCAGCAACTTTGATGATATTATCTACAACCTCACACCTGTTTTTCAAGGCTTATCTTTTATCTATTGACCTCAAAGAAAGGATTAGAATTATTATAATAGAATCCCTGACCTGATGCAACGAATTATTAATGAGTCGCTAAGGGACTATACCACTTTTATGGATGAACGAACAACGTATGGCCACTACACAGGTCAATGGCCTTATAGTGATCTGGCGGGTTTTTTAAAAGCACGGTCCCTGAACACATCATGATGCTTGGGCATATTTCCAGACAAGGAACAATACGCTGGCGAAGTTACGTAATAGATCGGATTAACTACCATAGCAATAGGTGAAAACAATTTTGAACATATCGCGCTGCACTACACAAGCAGGTTGCACTCATCACCTGTGTATGTCTGCAATAATACTGATCTTTTCAAAGATACTAATCTTACAGGTGCAAGTGATCAGCGTGATATGGTTCAATGCAGAAGTACCGCGTGAACGTATCAATGCAGGGCGGTATATTCAAATATTTGTTTTCACCTATTGATATGGTAGTTAATCCGATTAATACGTAACTTCGCCAGCATATAGAGACAAATTGCCTGGCAATGACGTCACATATAATCCCAGTCTATAGTGTGATCAGAACATTATAGGCTGGTGGTCATTTATATTACGATCAGTTCGAAAAGTCCAATGCGATTTTTAATGTATTTTCAAAAATTAAAAGAACCATTTTTAGCGGGAATTTTTGTAAGTTACACAGCTACAATATTACGGCGTAAACAAGAATATGTTTGTTTGGTCTTTATTCCTATAGGCACATCCCTTAAACCACACGCTTTCCAATGAGATATGAATGATGTCGATAGACCTACTGGTTCCGATTAGCGATCCCATGGATGATACGCACACAGTGGCGCGTAGCCAAGGGGTGGGGCAGCTGACTGCAGCATCTTGCCCCACCCCTTGTCAATTCTGTGTTATGATGGCTGCCACGATATTCTAAATTTTTAGGCCTTTTTTTTACAAATTTGACCACTGACTTTCGTCAAATTTTGACCACCTTGAAAATTACTGTACGTACACCATTAACTCTCTAAGCTCTGAAAACAAATAAATGATGATCCGATGACATTTGTCATATTTACACAAAATTTATTGACTCTTATTATCACTATATCTCTATTGCAACCATGCACAGTCATTATTGTAAGTTTATAAATTGCAAATATCTGCTTTCAACTTCTCAACTTTACACGATCACACTAAGTAAGCACGAAATCGTGATTTGGTTGATGTACTTTGGAATTGATGTTAGCTACCCCTCCATTATATCTAATGAATAGCAAATAAACGGCGTAGTTAGATGGAGATATTAGATTACATCTTTTCATGATAATAATATCTAACGTTGTCTAAATGTACAACCAGTCTACAGTAAATCCCGAAGTAAATCAAAGAATTAAGGTACCAGTTATGTTTACACCGGATTATCCTAAACAAAGATAAATATGTCAAAATTAAAACCAGCAGCCAATCCCTATACCCTATAGCTCTGATGCAAGACCTCACTTGTTGAATTTGGTTGAGAATTAAAGAAACAGTGATCTAAAACCCCAGGAAGTAACGAAATCGAAAGTTGTACTTTCCTATTCTATTAATGAATGGAAACTACGGTGCCAGTTTTAATGTGCTAATATATGGGGGCACGACGCTGTAGTTCTCCTGTTCGAGAACGCTTTGTGTACGAATCAATAGGGCATGCAATGGAGCAAATGGATGCAAACTACAACTTTTGAATTTGCTTCTTCCTCGGGTTCGGATTATTGTGGGTTTATTTTTCGACCGATATTAACGAATGAGTCTTAAATCCGAGCTAAACAATGCAGCTATTGACTTCTGGTTCTAATTATGGCATATCTTCCTTTGTTTAGAATATATACATAGGTAAAATAACTATACAGTGCCGTATACATAAACTGGTCCCAAAAAGTAACTTACCAGGTAAGAAATTCGTCTGTCAAGTTCAAACGACAAATCGTATTATACTGAATAGCATATGAGTGGAAGCGGTGTACATTTACGCGGAGTTTGACACCTCATTTGTCGCAAACAGATCAAAACTTTTGAAGTTATGCTCATTTGAACAAGCCTACTATCAAATTTGAAAGTTGCAGACAGACAGACACATGAAAGGATGTTCAGAACTTTTATTCTTTGTCAACTCAATAGGAAAGTTAGTCATGCAAAGAAGAAGAGGAGAGCACTGATTACACCTGTATACTGCCAACCATCTCAAGTGGTATGAGTGCAACTTTCATTCCAGTGGATAGGTTCGGTTAAATAAGCATAACTTCAAAAATACTCATCCGTTTGCAACAAATGAGGTGTCAAAATTCGCGTAAATTAACACTGCTTCCACTCATATCCCATTTAGTGTAACACAATTTGTCGTTTGAATTTGACAGACAAATTTCTTACCTGGTAAGTTTCTTTTTTGGAGCAGTTTATATAGCCAAGGGGTGGGGCAGCTAAATGGAGCATCTTGCACCCCACCCCTTTGTCAAACCTGTGTTATGATGGTTGCCATGATATTTTAGGTTTTTAGGCCTTTTTTTTAAATACAAATTTGACCATTTCGTAAAATTTTGACGCACGTGAAAATCACTGTACGTACTCTGAGCTCTGTAATTCTCTTGGCGCAGTGCCCCACGGAAAACGTAAACATGATGATCTGATGACATTTGGCATATTTACACAAAATCTACAAATTCTCATTATCTCTATATCACTATTCCAACCATGCACAGTAATCATGGTCAACTTTACACGATCACACTAAGCAAGCACGAAATTGTGATTTGGTTGATGTACTTTGGAGTTGATGTTGGCTACTCCTCCATTGTCATGATTATATCTAATGAATAGCAAATGAAGACCTGAGTGCAAGAAGACCGTAAGTTCACTTGGCCCCTCAACATGTATACACTAATGTTGCGTATAGTTTCGAATAGTTTGGTAATGTTTTATACGTGTTCAGGGGCCAAAACAAATCTTTCACAACCTTTCATGATGTTTTCACCCTGGAACATGTATTAAACATTATAAAACCCTAAGAATCTATACGTAACTTAAGTGTATACATGTTGAGGGGCCAAGTGGACTTACGGTCTTCTTGCGCTCAGGTCTTCAAATAAACGTAGTTAGATCGAGATATTACACAATGTTTTCATGATAATTATATCTAAAAGGCCCAATGTCACTTGGGAAAACGCGCCAAATCGCCAAAAATCGACAATTGCTGGAAATTACTGTAAATTGCCAGAAATTATGCTAAACTGTGACCGATCACTATGAATCGCGTTAAATTTTGATAAATCACAGCAAATTGAGGTAAATTTTACAAAATTGTTTCAAATTTTGTCAAATGGCTAAAATCGCCAAAAATCACAATGAAAGCTTAAAATCTGCAAAATGGCTGGAAATCACAGTAAATTGCTGAAAAGTATGCTAAATTATGCTATATTTTGATCAACCACCGCAAACTGAGGTAAATTTTACAAAATTGTTTCAAATCTTGAGCAATCGGCTCAAATCGCCGAAAATCACCAAAAAAATTGCTAAGAAAGCTTACAAAATTGTTTCAAATCTTGAGCAATCGGCTAAAATCGCCGAAAATCACCAAAAAATTTGCTAAGAAAGCTTAAAATCCACAAAATGGCGATACATTTAGCAAAATAACGTGCGATTTACCGCGTTTTTCTAAGTGACATGTGGCCTTCTAAATGTATAGCATTATGTGACTGAATCAGTCCATTATGGGTTAGCTTGTTGAAGATCATATAGCCATTTCCCGAAGTCATCCTGTTGTGTATTTTCATATATCTCATATGTTAATGGAGCTGACTCCACATTCATCCAGTAGATCGTTTTCTCTTGCACTATAGTTGCTCTGAAAAAATGTACAAACAAATAATGATTCAAAATTCATTTTATTTCAAACTTAATTTTTATGTTTGATACATGGCGTTCCGGGAAGAGTGAGGCGACGAAAAAACACACCCTGTTCTAAAACGGGCGTACGGACCTTTCAACACTGAAAGCCAAACTGCATTCCATCACCCGTGTTACGCGTAGACAAAAGAATGATGAAAGTTTACAACACAATACAATTCAACATCGATTTTTAAGCGGATTTAATCCACCCAATTGGGCAGTAACAACACCAGTTTGGTGCAGACGGGACCCAGTAATGGCCGACTGAATTCTGACCATCACTTGGCTCGTTGGATTCGTCTATACGCTATTCGATCAGGCGTATATAGGTCAGTTTGCCCATTTCAAAACTGAACCTTCTTCTAATCAAATGCTTGAAACTTTACTTTTAGCATTTTAGAGCTTACTTTGCATTCAATGAGGTGTCATAATGTGCAGAATTAGATAGTGCATCTATTTGAAAAAAATTACCCACATATGGTTTAGTTTTAAAATTAGGACGGTATACGCTGCACTAAAATCGAACGCGCACGATTCCCACAATACAAGATGAGGTGACCTATGATGTCACATGTTTACATTCAGACCGCCCTCTGTTGTTTCTAACCAGGCAAAATAACACAGGAGTGTCTATGGCAGACCACATAAATCTCTTCAAAACTCGACTTTTAAAAACCTTTGAAATTTTGTGTGATATTATGTGTTTAGCTTGATGCATTTGTAAATAAGTTTGATAACATTTTTAGTATTGTTTGGTTTGAAACCAAAGTTAATGAATAAAAATCAACTTCTTCCATGTAAACTATAGTGTTTTTTGCCTGGCAGTTTTGATCTCAGACCAACAGAGGGCGTATCAAATGTAAACACATGTCAACTCATCTATACTACACGCAGGTATATGGCCTTTTTGAATAGTGTCCTCTTATGTGACCCGGCCGGTATTATGAAATTACCTTGCTAGATTTAAGCTATACGCGTGTACCAAAACGTGCACCGTATACCCGAATAGTAGTATACTTGTGAACTCAGCCTTAGGTATTAGAGAGATTGCGAAATTTACGTGAAACGTGACACGGGAACGCGAACGGCAAGCTACATTAGTCGAAAATCGGTTATTATGCCCTCTAGAGGGTGAAATCTATTGTGAATTGGTCAATCGTGGAATTACCGTAAGGCGATTACTTTGCGGTTGGTAGCAAAAACGTTCCAAAATGACAAAAAAACGCATTATAAAATGCAGAAAAATGTTATGTTTATCATGTTATGAAACGAATCAAAGTATCCTAATAGAACAAGTAGAGTCCGACATGTAATAAAATTCATTTTGGGGGTTAAAATTTGATCTCGTATAGACAAGAAGAAGTGAACAAATTTCGATTTTTTTTCGACGCGAATTCGAACGGGTAGATTGGCTATTCATTTGTGTGTGGAAAATGCCGTCCAAAAATCAGCTTGCGAAGAGGCGTTTTAGGCAAGATTGTGTCGTGTTACGGCATAAATGCGGTATAATTGTCTGTTTGGGACGGGGAACAGAAGTTCGTGCAACGCTATTTTTCGCCTTGCTTTTTCGTTGTGCATTAAACAGCTGTCAAAGTGTTTTGCTTATGGATACTATTCAGCAAACTCCAAAATGTTTTTAAAACATGATTATGCATGTGTTTTTGGTTTTAGTTAAAACGTTTTGATAACATATCGATGTATGTTTATATAAAAATCATGAAAACTCGTGTTATACTGAAAAAATAATACAACAACATTTCAAGCCAAAATTCGAAATGCTATAGTAAAATATCATTTGGCAAACATATTTAAGTGTCTATTGTGTTAGAACGTTTATCAGCAAGTTTAGAACAAAGGGTTTTTTGAATGTTATTAAAACTGTTAATGCCCTTGACCCTCACATAACCTTTAACCCGACATTTAACGTTTTCTGTAATATATTTGTGTTTGCTGGGTAGTAACTAGGCATATTAGATTATCTATTTTCATTTTGCTTTAGAAAGTAAACAGGGTATTATTTATATGATAATGGAGTTTGTTTCTTGTTATTCGAATAATATACACCAAGACTTCCTAGGCATCCAACACCAAACTCTGTTTAGATTATTTAGACAAATAGCATTTACACGTATGAACATAGGCCTATACTCATTTTCCAATAGCCCGCAAAACTCAAATATCGCTAATCTGGACTGAATGCTTAGAGCATTATACGCCGTAGAAGTGACGTAGTTAATCGGATTAACTACCATAGCAATAGATGAATACAATTTTGGCTATATCGCCCCGCACTACAACGTTCATGCGGTACCGATGCATTGAACCATAGATTGCACCTGTAAGATTAGTTTATTTGAAAAGAGCGGTATTGTATTCAATCTATTATATGATTGAAGACAGGTGATGAGTGCAACCTGCTGCAGTGCAGCGCGGTATATTCAAAAATTGTATTCATCTATTGCTATGGTAGTTAATCCGATTATGACGTCACTTCTACGGCGTATAGATACAGCCAGTGGTATTTGCATATCAATACCGAAGAAAGTAGTTCGATGAAAGAAGATAATCTTCTCTGGTTCGATGCACCCCAGGTGAATCAATGGGTGCTTCCTATTACCTTTAGATTATTTGTCTCAGCATAGCGCCATCATGATTGCAATTGCGTTTACACGTAGTCTTGGTTCAGACTCTATGCGGCTATCACGAACATACTAGGAACGACGAGCGTTAGGACCGACACAAACTGGCTGCGTAGGAGGCTAGTTTGGATGTGAACGGGACTATGACGTTCTACCGCAAAATGCAGAAATCCGTAACCCGTATGGCGTTTGCAGTGAACGCCTCTCCGCAATCTCTCTATTGTTCTGTTAGTTTCTGTACGGCACATATGCATCATACATACACATATCGTCAGCCTGCTACGCCAATTAAATTGCCTAAATCATTTTTTGTAATTTTGAGAACAAAGTACAAAATATGGTTCAAACTTGCATTTAAATATATTTATTCACCAATCTTTGCACAAGAACAAATGATAATGATACAAATGAAAGGGAATAATCCGAAATAATTAGGGTGATTACGTAACTGATGCATGCTTGAACCACATTTTGTTCTTTGTTCTCAAATTACAAAAAATGACTTAGGCAATTAGTGCAGCAGGCTGACGATATGTGTTGTGGTCCAAATGGCAATACACTTTAATATTATAAGCCATACCAACCTAGCATCTACAAGATATCCCCTTAATCAATATACTTACATGAATTTCAGTGTTCCCTCATTTGAATTGGGGGCAGTCCAGTTGATCAGCAAGTTAGTTTTTCCAAAACCATTTGTGTGACCCCAAGCATTCTGAAATAATATAAAAGGAGTTTTGGAATGAAAAAACAATACGGAGGAACGTGCCCCTCCCCCCTCCCCTCCACACATGCTTATTTCTGACGGAATACTATCACCTATTCTCACATTTTGAGTGCCTTTGTCTGAGCTTGTCTGACACCCGGGGGGGGGGGCACTTCAATTTGAAATGGATATAGGTGTAGGGCTGGCGCTTTCGCACTAAGGGGCATTCGGTGAGAGCAACATGTAAAAAATATGGGGTCATTGGGTGAGAGCATTATAGTGGCATTCAGTGAGAGCAAAATGTAAAAAATATGGGGTCATTGGGTGAGAGCATGATTTTTGGCATTCAGTGAGAGCAAAATGTAAAAAATATGGGGTCATTGGGTGAGAACATGACCTTTTTTTAAAATGGAATCTTTGGGTGAGAACCAAAACAGCGCCACAAAAACCTCGAAAATCAAATTTCTAGTTCTAAATGGCTTCAAATTTCTTTATTTTTTCAAAATAAGTAACAAAATCAGTGATAAATGAAAGTTGCTGTTCAAATTGAACTTGTAAGGGTCTTTGGGTGACAGATCAAATGGAAAAATAGGGGGTCTTCGGGTGACAGAGCGCGGAGCGAGCATGTGTTCGTAAAAAATATGGGGTCTTTGGGTGACAGCGATGCTGAAAAAGGGGTCTTAACAGCCCTACATACGCGTCACCTCCAAAGTTGGAGTGCCCCCCGGAGTCTGACACCAGTGATGGAGTACGAGCATATTTTGTTCGGTTTTTTGATTATTACTATAATTTTTATTCTTTTATGATTTTAGGAGAGAGTCGATCCTCCTCTTTCAAACATTTACGTGCAGGAAGGGGATGTTGCCTTTTTTAGGAGGTGTTCTACCGACACAAATATCCAGATCCAGATCCAGGTCCTATACCCCTCCCCTCAGGGCCGTTCCTAGGGATTTTGCCGCCCTATGCAAAGTCTCTCCCTGCCGCCCCACCAAAGCTAGACTATGCCATAGTCTATTTTTGATAAATAAAAGCATGTTATTAATGTTAATCATGATGAAAGCATTCAGTTGAACTCGAAATTATACTGATATTTATTACATCAAATATATACTAGTATAAAATTGTTATGAAAAAGTTTATATAATTATATTAGTGACAGTAAAAGTAAAGTATACGTAGGTTATATTATTGAATGCAACATAAATTATCATAATGTCATAATTGTATTGGCACTTCACTGAACAATTCTGATTTTAAAATCTGCAAGTTTATTAATCGCGAAATTCCAGGTTAAAAATAGGGAGCTAACAAACAGAGGGTGTAGGGTGACAAAAAAGATCAGATGTGAAAATTTATCAATTGTGCACACATTAATTAAATCAGAGTTTTAAGCTCAAATACAATACCCAGAGTATAATGCAGAATGGGCAAGTGGACTACGGGGTAGTCTACACCAAAGCATACCAAAAAAAATGTTAAGGGAGGTTGCCCCCTTGAAAACTCATCAATTTTTTTTTCCAGTGGCGGAGCTAGGGTTTGATTTGATTTTTTTTTTGATTTGATTTGTTCGGGTTTTGACAACCCTGGATAACCCAAGAAAGCCTCTATTGAAGCTTATTTCCATTGGGGTCCATTTGAACACCGGGACGGGTTGGGAACAGTCAGGGGTTAACACCCTACTCTTTTCAAAACTGGCTGCGAGATACATGTACAGGTATGGCGCTCTGTACACGGGACCGACGGCTTAACGTCCCCTCCGAAGGACGGAGTACTTTCATGATTCATTTACCCAATTCTAAATGAACCATGGGGAGAGCGGAAGTCTGAATTTAATCTACAGAAGTTGCCAATTAATTTCAGACTTTTTTTTTCCAAGTCAATATCCCAGCAAATCGCCACCGCCGGGAATCGAACCCGGGACCTCATGCACTAAAAGCAAGTACCCTAACCATTGCGCCACGCTCTCCCTTGCTGAATTGCTGAATTGGTTTGTGGCGCCCAGGGCTAAGGGTACATAATGACGCCCCCCCCCCCCCAATTCTTGAAACAATTGCGCGCGGACGAGCGAAAATATGCACAAATAGGGCTTCCCACTAATTAATTTTGGTTATCATGAAATTGAATATCAAATGATTTTGTGCGAAATGCGCGCGAAGCGCGCGAAAATTTTAACTTTCATCACTTGGAGGGGCGCAGAATCGATGCTGAATTGGTCAAATCGGCGCCCTCTAAGGGTGGCGCCCATGAATTTTGACTTTCATCACATAGAGGGGCGCAGAATCGATGCTGAATTGGTCAATTCGGTGCCCCCACGTGCCTCCACCTCCCCCATCGCTACGCCACTGGATTTTTTCCACCCTGTTTTCTGATTCTCTTTTCGCCCCTTTTCCTCCCATTTTTTCTTTTTATCCGCCCTCATTTTTTCTTCCTTTTTTTTCTCCATCCCCGTTTTTTTTCACCTTTTTTGCGCCCCTCTGCGTATGCCATACTGCAGTTACTGCCCGTTTTCGTATACACAATACACAGTGCTCTCACCATTGACGCGTGACCTCTACAAACAGTGTATGTTATAGGTATATGGGCATTGCCTGTTAACATCACTGTGTGAAAAATAACCGGCCAATATTTAAAGTATTCTCCAAACTTCTAGCAAATATATTTCTCTAACATGACCTAAAATTACAGCTAGGTTAGATGTTCAGAAGGGTCGCACTTTCGTAGAATATGAGTGAGGGCAAAGCATAGCTAGCTCATAGCTAGCCAACTCCCCGTGTTAATTGAATGGAGATTTGACCGAAAATATTGAGCTATATTGGTAACGGACCGCTCCGTTCTGAAGGATGCCACAAAAAAACGGTACAAGCTACATTTAAAGTATTCTATGAAATTCTAGAAAATATAGTTTTGTAACATGTCCTAAATTTTTAGCTAATTTAGGTGTTTGGAGAGGGTCGCACTTTTGTGTTTTAGGAAGGATATGTAAACGACAGATAACACCAAAAATATGAAGAAATTATTTCCAAACCGTGTTTAGTCAACAATCATTATGTTGCTCATTTTCAAGAATGCTGGTTAACAAAAAGCAGGCCATTGTCTCATTTCGTGAACAAAGGTCCACATACCATTGTTTCCTTTCGTTTCCTTTATAATCGGTTACCCAACTGAAGCTATTTAATACCAGCTTCATTGCGATATCGCACATGTAAAACAGACACATGTGCACAACCCGAGAAGATCCGATTTAATCAGTTGAGCTGTTTCAATGAGTGTTATCTTGGTTTGATAGCTTTTAATGGGGTTTAAGTCCTGCAAAGGTCGAGATGAATTCTACTGTAGACATGACTGCATCATGCCGCCCTAGGCGACCGCCTTACCTGGCCTAATGGTAGGAACGGCCCTGCCTCCCCTCCACACACGCTTCCGCAGCCTATGTCTAGTCTGACACCCACAGTGACTATCCGGCTACCCTACACCAACTTATTGTCGGCGTGGACCAGACTGTTGCAGTTGAGTAGCGACTTAGTAAAGATGCTCTGTGTTTAACGACACTAAATCCTTCCGCATCTGGTGTATAGTGCCGGTAAAAAATAGCGCCTATGCGAAATATATCGGCGTCCCGAGGGAACCAACTTTGAGTGACTCGTGGTTGTTTTAATAAAAACGATAGAATAGGAGCTCAACATTACAAAATCTGTTTGGAAAATGTCCCGAATTGAATGTGCATGGGTGATAGGCTCTCGGAACAATATCATGGCCGGAACTGGTAAGGAGGCACGAGTATCAGCTGAAATTCGGGATGGCGCTGTTCAGGGGTTCGTATCTCTCCAGTTTGTCTTAACTTGTGACGAAAAATCAAATTAAAATTAAAATTTAATCTTTATTTAAGACATTGGTTTGATCAAAATATTAAAAATATTGTTACATGGGGTAGAAAAACAAACTTACTTCCTTGTATTTTCCCGTGTATTTCAATGGGGCGATTATTTAGTGGTGTGCGCCCTACTTACATGTTTTGTACCACAGGTCAGAAGTCCTGTTCCGGTAGGTGGTGTAGAGAACTCGCCGGTTATTGCTCCATTATCTCGACGGGCTTGGACAAATAGCCCCTTAAAAGATGTTGGCGAGTCATCATTTAACGAGTGAACTCTTACTGTAAGAAAAGGTGTTGTTCTTAACATTAATTAAAATTTTCTTAGGGATAAAATCACAACTCGACCGGCGGTTACCAGCGATTGAACCGCGTTCCATTGTTTAGAACAATAGAAACCGGCTCCAACCGGACGGAACCGGCGGTCAACCACCGGCTGAGTTTTGATTTCATCCCTTAGTCACATTGAAGATATATTATTTGTTTAGGAAGAGCAAAATAAATTGATGAATTACAAACCGCCATGTCGAAGGTCCCAGCAAACACAAAACGATTAAAACTGGTTACATTTGGGGTTTTGGTTTTTGCTGGGGTGGCGCTGTTGACAGTGCAAAAATGAGACGGTTCGCTATGTCGAATATGAAAATAAAGCTCAATATGTCAAATTTAATCATAACCCCCTCGATTGCAAAATGTAGAAAACCCCATATGATGAACCACGCACCCCCACTGTTCACATGCACACCTGGTATGTTTCTTTTGCAAGTGATGCTCTTTGTGTTCAGAGTTTTTACGCCATTTACATAATAAAATATATAGGGCCTATCAGTCGCTTGTGGACATTGGCGTAGCCAGGATTTCGGAACCATTTTTTTGATGGTTTGAAAAATTGAAGAGGAAAAAAAAGAATAATTGGTGTTACCAACCTAAAAACAATTTAAAATTTAACATTTTGTAAAATGTTTCCTTTTGTTCTTTTAAGCAGGGTAGAAAAATAGTCTATTGTTCACCCACTTTTTACCAAAGTTTTCCGTCTACCGACAGGCTTGATGACACCCCACCCGCACTGGCTATACCACTGGTTGTGGGTCATATCATGATTAAGTTGAACCAGCCTATGGAAACTTTCTTCCCTACTGCAGGGGCGTAGCAAGGGGGGTGGGCATGATGGACGAAGTCCTTGGGCCCCGAGGGTTCAGGGGCCCGAGCACAAAAGCAAAAAGTAAATAATAAGGGCTAAAGAGCAGTCATGGGCTCGGGTCCAGGACCAAGTTGCCCTATGCATCTTTCTTTTAACCCCAATAACAACATGTTTTTGGCCAAAATAGGGCAAAATTATAACATTTTCGCGCGCATTCAAATAACAAAATTCATATCGATCTGGTGCTAAAATAGTATGAAATTGAATTTTTTCGGGTGCTTTGCGCGCAAATGTCCTAGTAACATCGTAACGAAATATGTTAGTCCCCCTGTATTATACGTAAACCAAAACTTGGCCACTGACTTGAGTGCACATGCCTTCCTCGGCCTGTGCGTCCAGGGACTCCAAATATTGGGCTGGCCAGGGGCCCCATAAGGTAAATCCCGCCCTAGTTAAAAGGACCCGTTCTGCTCCTTGTCCATGGGCCCTAATGCTCTTGGTACGCCCCTGCCCTACTGGGATTTCAAATGGTTATACTTTACCTGTAATTGTCTGGCCTGCTGTATAAGAGTATGAACCGAGGGTTATAGTAAAGGGTGACGGTGTGGTCTGCGGCTCGGCTCCGTGATTTGGTTTCATGTCTGCGCATAAACCTGACACACTGTCCACCGGTGGCCCTGAGCTTCTACTGTACACAGACTGGAAGCACAGGCTTGCCATGAGTGCTAGAATAACTGATTGCTGTATCATCATTGCGAATGCACCACACGATCAGTCTTCGTGTTTTAGATGAAAATCTGACGATAAAAAATACAAACTAGAATAAATTCAGAACACATGGTGTACGTGAATCTTAGCTATAGCCAATTAGCCCAGCTTTATATCCAATAAAGCTTATTTTGAGCAAGATTTAATCTTTCCCTGGAGAAGTCTTTTCAGAGGGCTGAGCTTTCAGAACTCTAGCGAGTGTCATCTTCAGAACAAGGCTTATTTTGTCTATGATCCCGAACCAGTGCACACCGACATCGCCTGGCTAATAATTACTTTGTCAGCAGAGATACTAAAATAAATACCCGGGATCGATACACGTGAATTTGCTATGCACGAGTTTGATATGAGAAGAAAATCTTTGGATACCGGTGTAGAAATGATGAATACCTCCCGTAAATGATTTCGTATAAAGAAACCAGATGTGGTTCCTTGCACATCAATATATATTTTGAACAGATATGATAGTCGTTAGCTTGCGTCTTGAGACAGTAGCTTGCGTCTTGAGTCAAAAACTGACAATAATTCCGCAATAATTTTGATTTATATGTGCCGCATTATAGCGCAGTGTATAGGCCAATCGTGAAGGTAGTCTAAAAGAATATGACCTATGGCTACCATGCTCGACTGACACACAGCGAGGTCAGTCACCGAGCTAATCGGGGCTATTGTCAGTAGCCTTAGTCAGATCAAAACTATTAAACAGGTCGATATATAATGGCCATGCGTGGCTGTGGATTCAATCTACCATGGCGATTTCTGCCATGAAGATATCGGGGCGATGACACTGTGCAGTGGGACTTATTATTGCAGCCCATGATCCACAGTATCATAATGTATATGCAAAACAGACACCAGTTTTTTGTTATTAATATTATATTTAAATTAATATTTGACTCTATACCGGAAATGACCTTTTAGATGTCCTTTGACCCCAATTATGTGTACACCAGTACACCAGTGCAGTATTTGCCTTTGCATATTCCTCCTGACTAAACGGTGCTACTTTGATGTTTAGATTCTTTGCCACCGGTACAATATCTTCATTTTCTGGAGGGCTACCTAGAAGATCTTTAAAGTGGGAGAACCAGTTGTTAATCGTTTCATTGTGTGTGTCTCCCTTCAGCTGTCCTTTCGTTGATGCTTTCCTTTCAGTTATTTCAGTAATTAGCTTCCATCTTTGACCATGTTTGCAATTGTCATGCGTCTCCTCAACCGCTCTTAGCCTTTTACTTAGATCTTCTTCCGTAGCAGCATTGTATGCTTTCTCTAGGGTTGCTTTTATCTGATTTTGTGTTTCTCAGTTGCATCCAACCGGTACACATAATATGTTTCTCTGATGTCAGAGATGTCTGATCTTGCTCTCATCACTCTGATATCACTTAAAAGCCGCACCTTCCTATTTTTCTTTTAACTGGTGTAATTATTGCTTCTGCTTCCCTGTAGGCTTTTATGAATCTGTCATACCTCGCAATAGCTGTTTCCTCCACCCACTTCCTCCAAGGGTTGGAATCTATTGAGTACTTCAACAGTATATAGCTCCTAAAACTTGGAGTCCGAGCAGAGTGTTTCCAGTCATGGCTCTAGCATGGTCTTGTTCTTTCCCAGGCTGAGTCTGATCCTTGATGTCACAATTCTATGATCTGATCCTTAACTTGAGAAGGTATTGTATGCTTCTGCATTTAGTAGGCTGTTTCTCCACATTTTGCGAAAAAGGATATAGTCCAGTTGGTAATTGCTTCCTGCTGGGCTGCAGAATGTCCACAGCTTTCCTTTTCTCTTCCTAAAATAAGTGTTAGCACAAATCAGGCTCTTTTCAATTGCCAGATCAACCAAGAACTTCCCATTTCTATTAGTTATGTCATGGTAGGTAGTTAAACTTTGCATCCGCTGGTCCAATTCTGCAATCGAAATCTCCTATAACCATCAAGACATTGTGCACATGGATGGAATACCTATACCGGTAGCTGTCCTCAAGTTGTCATAGTGTCATAGTTGCCTTATGACACGTATAATTAGCCAAGCGACCTGACTAAGGCTACTGACAAAAGCCGGTGTAATTGATTTCTCGCTGTGTGAGTAAGCTTGTATACGACATCGCGGTCAATGGTCATACTGCCTTCACTGGAGTAGTGAGCGCAGCTATAGCCTGCGCGCTGTAGTCCATACAGGACCAACGCAATATAAAATTTGTGGTCAGATTTTGAGTTCAAGACGCACGGCCTTTTCTCAAGACGCAAGCTAACGACTATCATATCTGTTCAACACGTATTTTCAAGTGTATGAGACCAGATCTGGTTTCTTGAGACGAAATCATTTACGGGAGATTATTCATCATTTTCTACTCCGGTATTCGAAGATTTTCGTCTGATATCAAAATCGTGCATAGCAATTCACGTGTATCGATCCCGGGTATTTATTTTAGTATCTCTGCTGCACCAAATAATTATTAGCCAGGCGATATCGGTGTGCATCGGGCCATCACCTACCCCTGTGACAAATGTCACCAACCACTATTTACTATAATCGCATATAATCGCCCTGATTATTAAGCAACCAATTTTTTCAATTTGCAATCAATTCAATATTGTCTTTATATAATGAAAGACAGAGATAAAAAGACTAGTTCGCGTCTGGAATTCTGACAATTAGACAGAAAATGCCGTACTGCGCTGGTCGGCAACCAATCACGGCGCGCCTTTGTCCTGACGTAAGGCGCGAACTAGTCTTATTTACCTCTGTCTTTCATTATAGTATGCATAACGAGAACAACTTTGTTCTTACAAGTCGTCCATGGGCAGGAAAAACTTCCTATGTGTCTTTGGCCTTGAACATGTTTTTAAAACAAATTAGGTTACATAGGAGTTTTTGATTTAAACTTGTTCAGGGGCCAAAGGTACAGAGAAGGTTTTTCCTACCCATGGAAGATTTTCGGCGTACTCCTTACCTACAAAATCTTCTCCTATTTGGGTAATCGCCGGCAACAGAATACCACAAACGTCCAATCACAAAAAAATTATTCACCTCATTAACCAAGGGCAAGGATATGTATATGACTTTATGAACATTGTATTTATCTATCTATATATCTATCTACATATATTTACCTATTTGATAATTAACATGATTAAATCATATAGAGACGGAGACTTCCAGTGTTATAATCTGATAATGATGATCTATAAGAGTGATCCATTAACGTATAGGGACAAGGGTTTAATTATATCGTTTTTTGACATTTCCAGAACCTGGCACTTTTCTCATTTATACAGAAGCAAAAAAATATGTTTCAGTTAAAGCCATAATGTACGATCTTATAATGTGAAATGTTTCACTTTTTCCATACCTGATTGTTTGGCATATTGTAATGTTTACACATGTCCCAACCCGCACCTGATTGGAATTAGCCAAATTCGGTGTGTTTGTCGGGTCAATAGAGCAATTTTCGTATTCAGACTTTTTAATGTCGTATGTAGATCTTTTAAATCACCCATGATCCACACGTAAAACAACCAAAATAGCGGGGTTCTTTCACTTTACCTTGTTATTTCTGCTTAAAGTGGACAGAAACCTTTCCAGACAGTTATTAATAATAGCGCGTAAACTACGCAGGCGTAAAAATCGCAATATCTGAAATAAGTGACGTCATTGACAAGTACCTACTTGAGCAAGCTACGTTGAATCTCGGCAGCGGGCGGTCTGACGCTGTTATTTTCTGCGGGGCGGGGGAGGGGGTCATTCATACCCCTTCTTTCTTCCGTTCTCTAAGTTTCTTTCTTCGATTTATATCTTTCTGTTTCATTTCCCTTTCTTTCTTTCTTTCTTCCATGCAATTTCCGGGGGGGGGGGGGCACTCCAACTTTGGAGGTGACGCGTATGTAGGGTTGTTAAGACCCCCTTTTTCAGCATCGCTGTCACCCAAAGACCCCATATTTTTTTACGAACACGTGCTCTGTCACCCGAAGACCCCTTATTTTTCCATTTGATCTGTCACCCAAAGACCCTTACAAGTTCAATTTGAACAGTAACTTTCATTTATCACTGATTTTGTTACTTATTTTGAAAAAACAAAGAAATTTGAAGCCATTTAGAACTAGAAATTCGATTTTCGAGGTTTCTGTAGCGCTGTTTTGGTGCTCACCCAAATATTCCATTTAAAAAAAGGTCATGTTCTCACCCAATGACCCCATATTTTTTACATTTTGCTCTCACCGAATGCCAAAAAATCATGCTCTCACTCAATGACCCCATATTTTTTACATTTTGCTCTCACCGAATGCCCCTGGGTGCGAAAGTGTCAGCCCTACACCTATGTCCATTTCAAATTGAAGAGCCCCCCGGGTGCAATTTATTCCAGCGTTTACGTTCTACAGGCTTCTTTACTCAATTTAAATTGTATTATTAGACAAATCCAATCATGCATTCCTACACCTCAATGGCAGTCATAGCTGGGTCCCCGTCGAGTCCACTGGGCAGTCACAACACCAGTTTGGCTTGTTGGATTCGTCTATAGGATGCCGATACATACTTGCCGATACGAGCAATGTGACCACAGCCATCGCGTAAATACGTCAGCAATCCAATGCAATCACCATCAGGCAAAGTCCCATCATCACCCATTAACATGATTAATGAGGGCTAAACGTTCTATGAAGTGCGAGAGACGAAATTGCTACACACATACCGCATATGTAATTGTGTTACGGTCTTTCATGTAAACGCAAAGACGCACAGCTCGCTAGTACTAACGCGAAAGCACGCAACGCTGGCCTTATATTCTAGACACGCACAATTGAACAATGATCAACGATCGGCCCTCATGAATATGCGACAATTCGCGGCACACAAAGCACGTGGACTTTACACGCTGGTGGCTGGTCTGTATTTTGTTCTCGTCTACGGCGTCCACAGCTCACAGCGTCATCATCTATACACCATGATAGTAGTGCGAATCCACTGAGTTCTTCAACGGCCACGCATGGGGAGTTTGTTCGAGATAGGCCGATCGACTCAGGCTAAGCACACCAGGAGGGGGGGAGGGGTAAGCACATCACCTGGATGATATAAGATACTCGACCTTCAACAATATACATTTGAATAGATTTAGGTTGTTTATTTAGAAACAAAACTCATAGCTACTAAAATTGGCCATGTGATATATGCCATGCCACATGGGCCATGTGATATATGGCATGCCACATGGGCAATGTGATATATGACATGCCTTCACTTAATAAGGGAGGCGGGCTACGACACAACTTGGCAGGGGCATATTGTTCAGCGATAAAGAAGATCCCTCAGAGGTTTGGCTCATCTTCATAATCGTATTTTCAACCAATTTGGTCGGGATAGCCTAAATTTGGTTCGAAAATTTGAGAAGACCTCGAGAAAACTTGCGGACAATAGAAACCATCTCCGTTTTAATCTACGTTGTTTACACTCTGAAAGTACACCACGGAGTTTGTGGATTAAACCGCTTGTGAAAGGACATAAGGCTAGCAAAATCATAGCCAGAGCACAAAAAGATCTGCTCAACGAACGTGTTCGTCAAAATAACTTTTCTATCAATATTTTGAGGACAGAAATAGACCGTATTCATGGTATTTCGGAGGATTTACGTGTGAAATTAACAGCTGATATTTACGATGAAGTGATACAGTTCACCGCGCACGCGCAGTTAACCCAGCACCGGAAGTCAAAAGCCAGGCAGCAAAACAAGGTTGCAGAATTCGACGCGAGCTTCTCGAGCGGACTCGGACCTTAACTGGAGGAAAGGCGATGGATTACAACCGGATAAGGAACTGAAAGACAAATGGGTTAAAAATCTATCTAGCAGTCAAGTTAGCTCAATCGATAAGGCGTTCGACTATGGTGCGAGAGGTTGTGAGTTCGAACCCTGGTGGTGCCTAGTATGCTCTCGTGGAAAAATTGAGTTAGCTTGAAATTCCCTTGGACAAGGAACTCACTGCTAATTTGTCTCGTTGTAACCCGTACGAAACTCGGGGAGCTGATCCTGGTTGCGATGGTTATTTGTGGAATGTCTAGGGTGTGCGCTCTTGAAGCAGCAAAGTCCCTGAATTGTTGTTTAATGGTTTATGGAATGATGTGGGGCCATAGTGGTCAGCGACAACCTGTAAAGTGTGCTGAGGCTTGTGGATCAACGTCTAGGCGTTGTGCCTGTGCGTAGCGCACTATAAATCACTGCGCTTTTTTTTTTTTTTTTTTTTAATCTAGTCGCCCGCTAACGGAGACCGAAAGGGATGTGTTAGCGAAAGGTTTGAACTTTTCTGTTGCACCGAATTGTATACCACATGTAGAACTGATCACAGCTACTGAATCAGCCATCAAACACAACAACTTGTGCACTTCGGGTAGGTGCACGGTAGTGTTAGACAAGACTGAATAGTAGCAAAGTGTGTGAACTGCTGAATGATAGCAAGACATATGAACCACTGAAACGTGATCCAACTAGTGGTTATAGGAAGAAGGTTATTGACTCTCTCCAACAACTTGAGAAATCTGAAGTTATCGACCGTATCTTGTATCACAAACTGTACCCTGGTGAGTCGATACCCAAATTTTATGGTCTACCCAAGATCCATAAACCCCATGCTCCATTGAGACCTATTGTTAGCAGTGTGGACTCGGTCACTTACAATGTAGCTAAACACATCGCGTACATTATTGGACCGCTGGTTGGGAAATCACAACACCATATTATTAACTCCCAGGACTTCGTAAACAAAGTTCGCGATATTCGATTGGATGATAATGAGACTATTACCTCTTATGACGTGTCAGCGTTGTTCACCTGTGTACCATCGAAGGAAGCGATAGACTGTGTTAGAGAATTTCTAAGGAAGGATAACACCTTGAATGAGCGCACGAAACTTAGTCCAGATCAAGTTTGTGAACTTCTGAAAATTTTACAGACAACGCCATGGATGCGCAATGGGATCGCCGATTTCACCGATTGTTGTAAACCTGTTTATGGAACAGTTTAAACGGTTGGCTCTTGCATCGTATACCGGCACCCCCCCCCCTACGCACTGGTTTTGATATGTCGACGACACATGGGTGAAGATTCGTAAGGATCAATTAGCCCCCTTCTTTGATCACATAAATAGTGTTAACGAACATATTAAGTTCACTCAGGAAGAATTCAAGGAAGACAAACTTGCCTTTTTGGACTGTTTAGTTACAGTGGAAAGTGATGGTCGCTTAGAAACATCTGTGTACAGAAAGGACACACACACAGATCAGTACTTGTTATTTGATTCCCACCATCCACTGATTCATAAGCTCGGAGTAATACGGACTCTATTTCATAGAGCGGACACGATTCCGTCAAGTGAGAACGCAAAGGAAAAGGAACGCGAACACCTTCAGAAGTCCTTGCATCTTTGCGGATATCGCGATTGGACTTTTCACAAGGCTCTCTCTCAAACAAAATCAGCTGATAAAGGGTCCACCGCACATGCGACGCAAGGTGACGGTGAATCTAAACGCGGCAGGAATGTGACTATACCTTACGTTTCTGGACTGTCGGAGAAACTTCGCAGAATTTTCAAAGATCAAGGAATTCCAGTGTCGTTCAAACCAAAGAACACCTTGCGGCAAGCGCTGGTCCATCCCAAGGACAAACGACCAAAGGACAAAAAAAGCAACGTTGTATACGCAATTCAGTGCAAGGACAGTAGATGCGATGACCTTTACATAGGGGAGACCAAACAGACTCTAGCAAAGCGCATGTACCAGCATAGGAGAGATAGCACTGGTTGCGGAGACTCTGCGGTTTACACGCACTTAGACAGCACTAATCTTTCTTTTGACAACAAGGACGTCAAGATATTAGATCGCGAAAGCAGATGGTTTGAGAGAGGAGTCAAGGAAGCGATTTATGTTAAACGGGAGGAGCTTTCACTTAATAAGGGAGGCGGACTACGACACAACTTGGCAGGGGCCTATTGTTCAGCGATAAAGAAGATCCCTCAGAGGTTTGGCTCATCTTCGACCTGTGACGTAACATCCTCTTCACAGGTCAACGAACTTTTGCCGATTTAACATCAGTTGGCCTGATGATGCATCCGAGATAGGATGTGAAATATTGCCACTCACAAAAACGTAAGTCCAGTAGATCAGATTATAATAATTCTGAATTGCTGAGCTATTAGCGATTAGCCAATGATTGGTTTTAAAGTAATCGCTCACCGAGCGTACGTGCAAGTAAAACCTAACTTTGTAATAGAGGTTACTCTCGGCAGCCGGCGGGGAGTTCATAAAGACACGTGCTTTGATGCCTATAGAAAATAATTCTTTCCCAGGCGTGGACGATGTGCAGCTGCTGCGTAAAGCACGTACAAATCACACGCAATATAATAAACCGTACCGTAGTTAAGATATTCCCAGGGCCGCGACACTCGTACTTAATATCCCTGTATAGTGCTGCATAATGGTGAATCATAGCAAAAAAATTGTTAAATTTTTGTGAAAAGTGTGAAATTTGGCTCAGATGTAGTATTTAGTCTGGTGAACAACTCTAGGGCCAAAAATATTTTGTCCAATATGGCCGCCATAGAGGTCATCGAACTTTATACAGGGACAAAATTGAACGTGTTCCCCCGGCGTGTTCCCCTGGTCACAAGGATCCAGAAAAAGTATAGTTTGACTTATCTGTGATGTACGGTTCTCAAGTTTTAAGTAAAAAGGTCAAATGTCAAGGTTTTACATCTACAGGGCTCAAATTTGAAAACTTGCTCTGATTGTTGTCAAAATGGTCTCTGGTTTCACAATTATTCTGCAGCACTAATATAAAAAGTGAAGACACTTTACAGCAGTTTTGATACATCGGCAGATCGAGTGACAGTTGTTAAGCATTTTCAGCACACAGAGTAACGCTTAGCCTAAAAGTTATGTACGTGTACAGTCCACGACAACTTTATTCGTACTACAGGTAAAGTAGGTAATTCTTGGCCAAGTCCCGTATTTGATTGACAGTTGATGGGAATTTTCACTGATTTTTCAGTACACAAAATCTCTCCAAGATGGCGGGCGTCGAGTGCTATTAATTCGTACCGTTTAAAAGCTTTTAAAGCAAAAATACAGCTGATTTAGCCAAAGTCAACATGGGGTTATTGGTTATAATATTTTCCAAGCATATTGAGTTAACACCTCAGCTACTTGTATTTCATCTATAATAAATTACCGAGTTGGGAAAACTTTTCGTGATGAAAACTCGAACAGCGGTGATGCATTTGCAAATTGCATTTTTGCAATGCTAATCATTTACCGAGTTACGCTGCATATTCACTTCATTTTTTCAATCTTAGCAATTAAAGTCCAAAAATGAGCAAAAACAGCATGTAATGCGATGGTCTGCATTAATTGCGCCATGATAAAAAAAATTATGAAAATTGGGCACGTTGAGTAAAGAAACTGTACAGAATAAACACGAGAATATCAAAACGAATAAGGAGATTGCATGGGTGCCATTAGACTATGCCATAGTCGATTTTTGATAAATAAAACATGTTATTAATCATGCTGAAAGCATTCAGTTGAACTCGAAATTATACTGATATTTATTACATCAAAATACTAGTATAAAATTGTTATGAAAAAGTTTATATAATTATATTAGTGACAGTAAAAGTAAAGTATACGTAGGCTTATATTATTGGATGCAACCTATCATAATGTCATAATTCGTCGGCTGTATTCCATAGTGGCGTATAGTGATTTTTGGTCATTTTTTGAAAATTGGCACATATGTTTTTAATGATGTTCTCTTTCATTTTTCTAAGTCTCATCAGTCATAATTAGCTAATTAATTAGTAATTAATTAATTAATGTATATAGTTACAAATTGACATTTTTTGTTTTCCATAGTGGCGTATCGACCATAAGCCACTTTTTATACACATTTTATAATTATGAAATATCGGCAAAAATGAAAAACATCGTATGTCATAGTGGCGTACGCGTATCGGACCTATACGCCACTATGGAATAAGAACGACGAAAAGTAACGCCATAGGGATTACACGGCGACCGAGGTGGCGTACGGTTAACGTAAGGTTAGGGTGTTGCGTTTTGTTCGTTTTCCATAGTGACGTATAGTTTTATTGTCAGTTTGCCAGCAATAGTATGTATTTATTTCTTTTGAAAAATATATAACAATAAAATCTATTTAGTTTACTACAGAAATTTCACATCATTTACAAAATATAATGAATGTCTGATTTACACAACTCGATTTTAAATTGGCATTTCTTCAAACCCGATTTTCTCGAAAAGTTGTTTATTCGCGGCGCCCCACTATACGCCACTATGGAATACGGACGACGAATTATATTAGCACTTCAATACTGAACAATTCTGATTTTAGAATCTACCAGTTTATTAATCGCGAAAGTCCGAGTTAAAAATCACACTTGGGAAGCTAACAGAGGGAGTACGGTGACTGAAAAGATCAGTTGTGAAAATCTATCAATTGTGCACAAATTAATTAAATCAGAGTTTAAGCTTAAATGCAATATCCAGAGTATGCACAATGGGCAAGTGGACTACGGAGTAGTCTAGGGTGCCATAGGTTAGCGACATTTATTAGTATCCCACTTGATGGGAAGAAATACTAGAGCCAGAGGGAAAGACAAAAGAGGAATAGAGGATAAAAGGGATGCGAGCTAAAGCAGGAACATAAACAGAGGAAAGAATGAGAACGGGGAGGCAACGAACATGACGAACAAGAAGTTGATTCAAATGAATGAAACGACTGTTCAATCTTTTAGGCCTATATATTTGGGAGTTGGTTAAATTGTTCGCAATAAAACTCGGAGGGTAGTTTAATGCATTTTGCAATTTATATTCATTTACGAACCGCGAAAGACGGGTGACCGCTAGTAATAATAGTAATGGAAAGAAACGGCCAAATGTTCGTCATTTTTCGTCAGTTTGGATTTTTTTACCGAACGAAAAAAAAATGAGCATCACCTCTTCCACAGATCAATCTCTTACACAAGACATACCGTCCACCACATGCATGATTGCGCATTGAGTATGTAACAGACTTCATTTGCGCAAACGTGTGGCTTATCCTATTGCTCGAGAATCCTTGATATTTTCTTAGAATTCCTTAGCAACCATGGCGGTCCGTGCACGTAAAACGCCCTCGCTGCACACATATCACACACTACACATCTCAAAGTTTGTGCGGTTACGAATGAACGAACGGGGCGTGTCGTTATTCCTAAGGATCGTTATTCCGAAGGATCGTTATTCTGAAGGTCTTTACTCCGAATTTAAAATAAGGTTAGTTATTCCGAAGGGTCATTACTCAGAATTTAAATCTAGGCTCGTTATTACGAATTAAAAACTAGGCTCGTTATTCCGAATTTAAAATAAGGCTCGTTATTTCGAAGGGTCATTACTCCGAATTTAAAATAAGGCTCGTTATTCCGAAGGTTTATTACTACGTAATCGAATTTATATTAAGGTTCGTTATTCCAAAGGGCCGTTACTCCGAAGTTTGGAATAACGGTCCTTCGGAATAACGACTCTTAACGTAAATTCGGAGTAATGAACCTTCGGAATAATGACCCTTCGGAATAACAAACCTTATTATATATTCGGAGTAATGACCCTTCGGAATAATGCACCTTCGGAGTAATGATCCTTCGGAATAACGATCCCTGTTGTAAATTCGGAGTAATGACCCTTCGGAATAACGGTCCTTCGGAATAACGAACCTTACCGTAAATTAGGAGTAATGAGCCTTCAGAATAACGACCCTTCGGAATAACGAAGCGCAATCGAATAGGTTGGGGCAAGTTTCCAAAGTGTATGATTTGTAGAATGAACTTTTGCAAAAACATCAGAGTGTTATTTTTCAATAATATATTGATTATATATTGACAATCGATATTTTGGCTGCTTCGACCAACAATATCTCGTCTACCCTTAAATAAATTGAAAGAGTCGACGTGCAGGATTCAATTTAAAAAATTCAATTCAAAATATTTATTATATGTTAAGAATTTGTTATGATGGAAATAATTGATGACGTCACTATATGAGTTCATGATTTATTCCAAATTATTGGTTATAGGGTTAGGGCTATAGTTAAAATTAAGGTTGGGGCCATGGACCCATACCATACCACAACTCTCTGAGCCCTGTAATCAGTGCATGCATGGATAACATTTGCAGCAAACCTTTGACGAGAGTGTATTTTAAGCGTACATCGCATATCTACTGCGTTGAAACATACCTGTCTCTGATTGGCTGTTGAGGCGATCTGCCGTTGCCAAGTGGAAATTAATGAACTTTGCGCCTTACGCGTTGTAAGTTCCCACTTTGCAACATCACGGTAGTACGCGCTCGTCAAAGGCTTACTGCAAAATATTATAATTTAGGGGTTTCATTAATATAATTTTCATGACTAAACGGTTGTTTATGCCCGAGGCCCGAGTGTATATACAACCGTTAGTCATGTCATGAAAATATATGAATGAACCTCGTTCATACATACCAGAACACTTTGTGATTCTTATTTCATTAAAATAATAACAAAAAATTACAAGGAACGTTATTAAAAAACATGATTTTCCTTGCATTTTCCCTACCCGGCGATTGCACATCCGGGACACCGGGCATGAACGTTGTTTATGCCCGGCTCTCGACCAATCATGCGCGCTGTTACATAGCGTGTATGTATGAAATGATGATTTCATTGATCTGATATAAATTACATTTGGCTTAATATTTAAAGGTGAACCTCATTGAAAATAAAGTTATATATCAATGGAAAGCTTATGATGTCAGGAATCAGAAAAGAATATTTTTTATTTGCATAGCGTACCAGGCTAGACATAATCTCCATGCAAAGATTGGATATTGGCACCCCCCCTAAATTACAAAACGAAATCGTTCAAATTGGGCGCTTTCGTTGATGACGTCAGCCCAGGGACACACAGTTACTTCCGGGTTTGATTGTAAACACAATGTCCGTGTATTTCGGGCCAATGCACGAAGTCTGTCATTGTCAACTTACTTTACATGAAAAATATCTTCAATAAAATAAGAATAACATGAAGGAAATATCATGATCAAATTAAGAATGAAGTTCCTGAATAAAGTGTGTGGATTTAAAAATGGGAAAGTGCTGGCCGGGGTGATTTGGGATAGGCCAAGCCATCACGATATGCATAGGGAATATTACAGTAAAGCACGAAGAGCGAAGATTCGCCGAAGAACCGGAATGAAAACAGATTACAAAAAAAATAACTGCTAGTGCTACCAGTACAGATCGTCACACCAAGTTGAGATGAACATATCACAATGAGAAAATGAAGGAATAGAATAAGGTACATGTACAGGATTTTTTAATTATTTCTTAGCTTTACAACCAGTCATGGCCGGTCATGTATGATAGGCGAACTCGTACCCGTATACATACATACGGGATGAGCTCAGTGACTGACGGAGTCTCACTACGCCGAGTGTTCAGTATCCGCGACTGTACTGAACTTGCAGACAAAATGACCGATTTGATATTCACATTCTGATATTTCCAACTTATTGCTACTTCATCAGCAAAATTTATTCCTGTAAATGTTCCAAATATAAGGGAACGATTGATCAAATCTGCTGAAACACCCCATGAAACACGGAGGACGAAGCCCCGAAGCGAGTCGCTGTGTTTGTGCATACCCGTCCCTGCAATTCAGCAGCAATTTACGCATCGTGTTCGTTAATCCATAAAACATGAATGTTTCACTTTTTCAGTACCGTACACTGATTGTACTATCATTAAAGAATCATGACACAAGTGACAATATTTTAATTTTATTCAGATTTCAGAATTCCATCAAATAACGGCATACTAAGCCTAAATTGTATTTATAAGTATCTGCCCGAGTATCTGTTTCTTTCAATCGCGATTGTGTGGAAAGAATGTATTACCGCAATACGCTGAAAACCTTTTATGGGCTGGATTTGATGAAATCGGCGGTTTTTTATTAATTTTTCAATTACTGCAAGACGATATTTTTTTAAATCAGACATTTTTAAAATGAATCAAGAATATATAGGGAATGTCACAAACAACTATTTAATTTGTTATTCGATCATGTTTATTCAGTCCATGACATGAACGGTAGCAGCATTTGCGCATGGGATTGATCCCAGCGCGAAATTCAAACTCAATTACCCAGTTATACCCAGCCAGTTATGAAAAAAATTGTAAAAAATGTACGGAAAATTTATGTGTTGACAATAATTCTATTATTTCTAATATATATAGAAGGAACCAGCAATTTGAAGATTCCTCTAATTTCAAGCTTTATTGTGAAAATCAGACTTGCCGGGCAGCTTGCAAAGTACAGGAAGCAAGTCTTGTTTACATGTTTCCGAGTAGGATCACGTGACTGCGAACCCTGAGCTTACGTCACGAGCATTCCCAAGGTCATAGACGATTGATTTGGGTGCTTTTTGGGCGCCTTAAAAAAGACCAAAAATTCAATCATTTTTTTAATTTTTCAGCTTTATTAGCAATCAAAAAAATCGGAAAAAATAATTTTAATATCCTCACATCATAAGCTTTCCATTGATATATAACTTTATTTTCAATGAGGTTCACCTTTAACAAATTTATCGATTCTCATGTCTCTATTCCAGTCACCACCATTGTAAGTTTCAACTTCGTAACTTTATAAATGGCCGCGCAAAGTAAGCACAAAACCTGTGATTTGGATGGTGTATTGACTCCTCTATAATATAGATCGAGATATTAGATTACCGTTTGGTTTCATGATGATATTTCTTAATGTATTATGACCGAATCATATATATATATACCCTATAGGTGTGCCTATGGGTTTATGGGTTAGCTTGTTGGAGATCATACAGCCATTTTCCAAAGTCATCCTGTTTTGTGTTTTCATATGCCTTCATTCCAGCATATGTTAGTTGACTTGACTTCACGCCCATCCAATAGATTATTTTCTCTTCCACTATGGTTGCTCTGAAAATGCACAAACAAATAATGATTTAAAATTGCATTTTATTTCAAGCTTGATTTATATCTTTTCACATTCACATTCTTATTACTGGCGTCCCGGGAAGAATTATAAATGAGCGACAAAATTGCAAAATCACCTGCAATGATCCAAAATGCATGAAAATGTGTAAAATATATCTAGAAATGACGCAAGAATTGCGACTTTGACATCGAAATTTTTGAACCACCCTAACTAGTTGCGCTTGAATATATTCATTCATTCATTCGTTCATTCATTCATTCATTCATTCATTCATTCATTCATTCATTCATTCATTCATTCATTCATTCATTCATTCATTCATTCATTCGTTCATTCATTCATTCATTCGTTCGTTCATTCATTCAACAATTCATTCATTCATTCGTACATTAATTCATTCGTTCCTTCGTACTTTTTTATTTAACACGGCGCAAACAATCAGCCTAGGGCACAAACTTAGCAATTAACCCTTTGTGCACCAGGCAGGTAGTTATATTGGGCCATTCCATTTAAAATCCATACTACCCCTGTGGAAAATTTTGGAAATATCTTCCGCATAGGGAGTATGTTTTTCAAATGTAATTTGCATTTTGAAACCCATTCTCCCCCTGTTTATGGATTTACCTATTTATCTTTCACAACTGGAGTAAGTATTTCAAATGGAAGTTACCCAATTGTCTATTCTATTTGAAACTTATACTCCCTCTGTGGAAAACTTTACTTAATCTTCCTCAGGGGGAGTGTGGATTTTAAATGGAATATCCCATTCCGGCCTTGTTCCAAGCAGTCGGATTTTGTTCTCAATCAATTAATATACTTACACGAATTCCAGTGGTCCTTCATTTGAATTAGGAGCAGTCCAGTCGACCAGTAAGATAGTTTTAACAACAGCACTTGTGTGACCCCAAGCATTCTGAAATAATAATTTATACATCCGTGTATACAATTAGAGGTGTTTTAGAATGATGTAAGGTGTTTTTGCCACGGCAGTGGCACTAATATGGAAGGTGCACTTAATCTAAACAATAGCCCATTCGGGTGCTATGTGGGTCTCTTATCTTTTAATACACTTCTAGTGCCCGTTTCTATTCATCGTTATGTATTCTTCTCCCGTGCATTATTTTCGCGAACTACCCTTCATAGCCCAAATTATATAAACCTGCACGCTAAACAATGCATTATCTAAAACCCGCACGCTAAACAATAGATTCTAGATAATACGTGCACGCTCAAATACTAGAAATACTACTTTCACATAACTATATAGTAGAGTTAGGTGGCGCTTTCGACACAGAGGTCACATAACTATATAATTGTCTGCTCGATATATATACCATCAAAAAAGTACGAATATACATTCTGTGGTGTTAAAATGGTACAGTTACAAACGGTGTTCTATTTTGCAAATATCATTGTCATAAATTATGATTAATGACCTCAAATAAATCAAACATCAAATGAGAATAATCGAGCTTCTATTAATTAAAAAGGGCCGAAAACAGGTGGATCATAATTATACAAGATGACACCATTGCAAAATATTCAGCATTTTACAAATGAAATACATGTACAATGTAGGCCTATATCTAAAATAACATGGCCGGGCCCGGGAAACACACACTAGCGCATAATATCATGATTTAAATTGTAAAATCCCAATGTCGTGTGTTTTAATATAAGTAGATTTTAAAGTTCAAATGATAGAGCTATAAAGTCCAGTTGATATTTTTTCTCTCATCTCAATTCACCGTAGTACTAGTCAGACATCTAAATCGATCGTTTCCAGGTGAACTGGTTCAGTGCTCTCTGTGTTCGAAACCACGATATTAAATGATCAGAACATAAAGTCAATTGGTTACAAACCATGCGTGAATAAGTTACTAAAGTATGACGTGTGGCGCAATCGATACCATTGATAGCTAACTTATACAGGGATTGATTTTCTTTACCAGTTAAATGCTACCTAGCTGGTCAATGGCCTGACTGTGTTTTTAAAATGTAAGATATTTTCCCTAATATTAAAACTAATATAATGAATGCAGCAATTAATATTGCCTATTGTTTTAATACACTCAAAGTGTATGACGGATAATGTACTCGTGCAAATGCATTCGTCAAGATAATTGCACTTGCCATGGAGTTTTTGCATTCAGCTCTCGAGCCTATCGGCTCTCGAGCTAAATGCAATAACTCCACGGCGCGTGCGATTATCTTGACGAATGCATTGCACTCAGTTCATTATCCTTATCATAACTTTATTTATTACACCCAATGTTGGCGGAATTTATGTCTAATAACATCTTTAATTAAGGGCTCATACTGCTATTTTTGCCACATTGGCATGCATGAAGTTGGGTTAGACCAAAGCTTGGCTCATTATGTCAGTGTACTATGCTTCGTCCTGAGTTCTATTCAACTATATTCATGCACTCCAAGCCATAGAATTCACTGACTAGTCTGCTAGAATGCATGATGACAGCTGATGACCATGAGAAATAAACAATTCAAGATTAGATGACATTCATGTGATTCGGCTGGTTAAAAGTAGTTCAAAATGTAATAAATTGAACTTAATATTTTAAAAATTAATCTTGTCTTTTCAATTAAACATAAAAATCGGGTTTGAAATAAAGTTTCTTTTAATTTTTCTAGGACCTATATAGTATATAAATATAGCTTAATCACATGTAGGCCTAGGCATGTATCTGACAAGCTTGTTGAATGGTCTATGGTTTATATTAGGTCTAACACTCTTTTGTCATGTTTGTTTTAACATTGTTCCTAAATTGCTTGAGGGGGGCACCTAACACAATGGTCATATGGGTAGAGACCCCAGCTTTTGGACAGCGCAGTTCCCCACAGACCCCTGAATTTGACCAAAACGGCGCACTGAAAGACCCTTAATTTCAAGACCCCTAAATTGATCTAATGCGAGCCATTTTGTGAGGACAGAAAATTTTGGAGTTATAAATTAGAGAGTTGACATTAAAATTTTAGGACAGGAGTCTTTTGGATTGTCGTGAAACATGGTAGATGTAAGCGCGAAAAAGTCATAGATTGTCGTGAAACTGCTTGATGGGATCACAATTAAGCGCCCACAATTTAAAGACACAACAAGGTCATAATGTGGTCAGTTGAGCATTTTCATGAAACGTGGTGGATGTGATCACAATTAAGCGCCAAACATTCAATATCATGTCAAGGTCATCTGAGGCCTGCTGTTGGATTGTTGGACGGTAATGAATTTTGGTGGGTGTCATCATCTTTCAGCGAGGAAAATTTTCAAGGTTATCTGAGGTCAATTGAATATTGATTGTTGTATGCAACCGACAACATTTTCATTGATTTGAGGCCAATTCATGACCGTTTTCAACCAAATTTTCGCATTACCGTCTCGGTATATTCTTCAATCTCCCGTATGAATTTGGTGACATTTGGATCGAAACTGATAGAGCCTTTGATTAACTCACATACATAGTCGCATACAACATTTCCCTATTTATTGTGAGATTCTGATTTAAATATATTTAGCACACATTTTAAGAGTAAATTTGTATTTGTATTTCTTAGTATATCCTTGGTGGTATTTACCAATAAATACCCATATGTCATGTATGTCCCATTCGGTTAATTAATTTACACACAAAACAAATTACCAGCATATCAGGCACTTATCAATGCTAAATTATGAAACTTGATCTTCAGCCGTGGCATTGTCTTTTGTAAAGACATTTCTTGTTAAAGCCATATTATTACATTTTCAAACAAAATAGATTAGCATTTCGTTGCCATAAAATGTAAGCTTTTACTGTCAGATATATCCCTTTTATTTTTGAGCCGAACAACTACGGCAAAGCAAAGAAAATTGGAATTTACTACCAGCGCACATGTCGCCAAAACGTAACACTCCTTCTGTCATTGTTGTGTATATCACCGTCCCGCACGCCGTGTACGTACTGTGTGTTATGAACTTCGTGTATGCGTTCGACTAATAATTCCATCGTAATAATAAAGCGCCGGATTTTGACAAAACTACAGCACCTAGAGTCTTGATTTTTGCAGGGTATATTGGTTTAATAAAGTACAATTTAATCGTGTAAAAAAAGGAATCTTAAAAATTCAGTGAGGGCGTCTTCTTCAGCAAATGTTATAATATGGCTTTAATGTGTATTATTGGCTATTGTTTGCCATTGGTCATGTTGAAAATACATCAATACTTCACTTCAGACCCAGAGGATGATTTGACCCACACAAGATACACCAGAGAAATTGATTCAATTAGAACGACTGCATAAGCATAAGACGCTAAGTTTATTGGAAACATTGATGCATAAATGGATAGTTGTAAATGTTATGAGTTTACAGTAATGATTTTCTTCTTTAGAAAAATGTTGTTGATCAAGCTTTGAAATGAAATTTAGACACAGAAAAAGTAATAAAAAACATTAAAATTATGAACAAAAAACTATAAAAAAAAAAATATATATATATATTTTTTAAAGGGCCGACCCTGATTTTGGCCAATTTTGGGTCGGTCGGTGGAGGGCAAGCAAACATTGTTTTGGCCTTATCTGCATGCATATCAATATGACCAAAGACATGAAACATTAATCGGATATTAACGTTTGCACAGTATTTATTGTGTGAGCTGAGAGTACACCAGACTAATCGAATTGTATTCTGAATACGAGGAATGTCCTTCTGATATCAAATAATCTAATGATATGTACTTAAAGTGTATATAGCTGGGATGAAAAGCCGACGCACGCTCAATTGAAAATGACGACCTTTCATATTGAAGCTATACATTTTTTTCCCCAAAAGATCTAAATTGTTTTGGTGTTTTGGGGAAAAAATCCATATCTTCAATACCACCACTAGACGAAATACAGTCACTCGTTTTCACATTTTGACCACTGTCTAAGCTTGCCTGACACCACCGGCACCAAGTTATTTTCTGCGTGGACCAGACAGATGTTAGTTGAGTTGGGACTTTCCTGCCGCTCGCCGTTGCGGCAGGCAGTATGATATATATCAGCCAATGACATGCCTTGATTCTGTCAGAGTGTCTGCAATGCGCGTGCGTCATGCCGCTCAGCGGCAAGCGGTATGAAACCAGCATTAGTGATGATGCTCTGCGTGTACTTACATGTTTTGTACCACAAGTCAGAAGTCCTGTTCCGGTAGGTGGTGAAGAGAACTCGCCGATTATTTTTCCATTATCTTGACGACGGGCTTGGACAAATAGCCCCTTAAAAGGTGTTGTCGCTTGAACTCGTACTGTAAGAAAAGGTTTGTTCTTGAATTAAAGTTAGCAACTATTTTAAACTGTTGCGATTTGGTAGTTAAACATCATCTTGCGAATAGTAGTGACCTTTGGCAAAGAATGCATTGATCATTTCATAGCGAGTGTGTAGAAGAATTCAAATATCACAGATATAGGCTACTTTTGTAGGTCCTGTGGTTCTGTTCTTGAGTTATGTTGTATAGAGGGCTGAATCAACAATTTGTAACACGTATCATAACAATAAACCAAGCATGTTTTCAAAGTATATGATTTTTAGAATGAACTTTTGCAAGACGCCAAAGTGTTATTTTTCAATATTATATTGATTTTGGCTGATTCGACCAACAATACCTAGTGAACCCTTATGGGATGGGGTATGAACGTTTGGACAGTATTTATTGTGGGATATTAGAGCACATCAGACAGTGCCAGTGCATTTTGGTGTTGTGTCTGATGTAATAGTCAGACACGGTAGGTATGGTTCAAATATACACTTTAATGACAACTTATCAGGTTAGCATTTAGGTGATTGATATCTGGTAGGCGTAGAGATATTTGCGCATGCGCGATCCAATTACATAATGCGTGATTAGTCACTATGAGATAGTTCCTAATGATTGGCTATCACAACATCCCCTTCTTTCCAAAAGTTTGATAAAAGTTCACAAGTCCAGGAAGGGGTGTTTACTTTAGCAAACCTTGTATCACATAATAAAGTTTACAGGTGCTTTTCATGTATGTATTTGAAAACTGACAGTGTCAATACATACACATGAGTTTTCATTTTGGCTGGCAAATGTACATGGGTTTTTCAATTTGCCTGGTTCTTGTGTGTTGAGTGTGACTACATGTATATTTGGTATACAATGTGTAATACTGCAATGTTACAATGTAATTCATGCCAAAAGTGAGTTTCAATAAAAAAACTTATGAAATTTGACAAAAGTTTGTAATTTTGGCTATGTATTATTTTGTTGGTGTCACATTTTTTGTATGTCAGCGTGTATGTATGTACACATCCTTGAACACATAAATTTTATAAAACAATTGGCTTTGTGCTATAAAAACACATGATCACAAGTAACAGGTTGGCAGGTTACAACTCATCCCTGTATCGAGTTGGCATTCGGCTTACTCTCCCAGACCGGGTAGTCGTAACATCCTTTCCATGTCCTGGGTCTACTGGTTGCTGCTTCTCGATACTGGTTTCTTTGGGACTTGGTGAGCTGATTGGTTTGTCTTCAAACCGGACCTTTCTTAGCTGGGTCTTGTTTGTTTCACTCTGAGGCATTCCCCTGATGTGTGCGCGGTTTCTTCTCAGCACAGATCCATTTGGTGTGGTTACTTCATATGATCTTGGTTCTTGCTGTACTCCAGTAACCACTGCTGGTTGCCAGACTTTGCTATCAGAGTTCAGCACTCTGATTCTTTGTCCATCATATAGAGGGTCAAGGTCCATTCCTGCATGCTTGTCATAGTCCTGTTTCATCTTTCTCTGCTTCTCCTTCAGCTTCTCATTTGCTCCATCTCTCTCGTGAGTCTTGTCTGCTAAATGGAAGCTGGGCAATGTAGTGCGCACTGGTCTTCCGAACAGCAATTCAGCTGGGGACGGTATTCCAGTGTCCACCGGTGTTGCTCGCAGGTTTAACATGGCTAGATGGAGATCTTGCTTGGTTTTCTTGCATTTCTTGATCAGGGTCTTGACAGTTCTCACCATCCGTTCTGCCATTCCGTTAGACTGCGGGTATCTTGGTGAAGATGTGGTATGTGTAATTCCCCATTTCTTGCACATCTGCTGGAATGCTTCGCCTGCGTACTGGGGTCCATTGTCGCTGACGATCTCTCTGGGTGGTCCTAGTAGGCTGAAGATTCCGGATATCGCTTTGGCGATTGTCTCACTTCTTGTGTTGGGTAGCTTATGCAGTATCGGGTACTTGGAGTAGTAGTCTGTCACTAGGAGGAAGTCCTCTCCATCCAGTGCAAACAGATCGCTTGCTAGCTTCGTCCATGGATATGAGGGTACTTCATGTGGTTGGAGTGGCTCTTTGTGTTGTTTTGGCTGGTATTCTTGGCATACATCACATGCTTTCACCTGTTTCTCGATGTCCTTGTAGATTCCAGGCCAGTAAACAGATTCACGTGCTAGCCTTCTAGTTTTCTCCACTCCTTGGTGTCCGATGTGGAGCTGCTCCAGAATGTCTCCACGGAGTGATTCTGGCACTACGACTTGTCTTCCTTTGAATACAGTTCCGCTGGAGATTCCGAGTTCATCTCTACAGCACCAATACTGTCTGAGATCCTGAGGCAATTCTTTGAGGTTATCTGGCCATCCTTCATATATAACTTGTGACAGTGCCCTCAGGATTGGATCTTTGGTTGTTTCTTCTTGGATGGCATCTTGCTTGCTCTGACCAAAGTTCATTAGGTCCACTTGTATGTTCTCCACTTGTATGTCCAGTGGAATGTCTTCCATGTCTTTGGGGTTTGGGAGTCTACTCAGCGTGTCTGATAGGATCATTGTTTTTCCTGCTTTGTATGTGACATCCATGTCATACCCCTGTAACTTCACTAAGAGTCTCTGTAGTCTTGGTGGAGCACTGGTCAGGGGCTTCTTCCATATCATCTCCAATGGTTTATGATCACTTAAGGTGGTGAAGTTCTTCCCAAATAGGTATGTATGGAACCTGGTTACGCCGAATACTAGTGCCAATGTCTCTCGCTCTATGTTAGAGTAGTTGCTTTGTGAACAGGATAGGGACTTCGATGCGAAGGCTACAGGCTTTTCTTCCTGGAACAAGCATGCTCCCAGGCCTTTTTGTGAAGCGTCGACTTCCAGCATCGTTGGCTTGCTAGGGTCATAAAACTGAAGACAGGTATCTTCTGACATGGACTTCTTCAGGTCTTCATAGATCTTCTGGTGGTCATCATGCCAGACAAATGGGGTGTCTTTCTTCAGAAGATCTCTCAGTGGACTGGCTTTGGCTGCAAAGTTTGGGACATATGTTGCTAGGTATGTAACAAATCCCAAGAACCGCTGTAGTTCATCTTTGTTCTGTGGTGTAGGCATTGCTTGGAGGTCCTCTATTTTCCGGGGATCCGGTTTGATTCCATCTGCTGTATACAGAGATCCGTAGAAGCTTATGCTACTCTTCTTGATAGCACACTTACTACTGTTGAATACCAGTCCTTCTTGTTTGGCTACCTCCATCAACTGGGTGAGGTTTTTGTCATGCTCCTCCTCAGTTTCGCCAAATATCACAATGTCATCGGCGATGCTCACACACCCATCCACCTGTTCGGTGATGCGGTCCATTTCTTGCTGGAAGATGTCCTGACTAACTGATAGTCCAAATGGCAATCTCATGAAGCACCATCGGCCGAAGGGTGTGCGGAATGTTGTTAATTCCTGCGATTCCTCTTCCAGGGTTATCGACCAATAACCTGCCTTGGCGTCAAGTTTGGAGAAAAACTTTGCCTTGGACATCTGCGGGTTGATCTCCTCCAATGTGGGGATCTTGTGTTGGCACCTCTTCAAGTTAGAGTTTAAGCGCTTGGGGTCTAGGCAAACCCTTATCGACCCGTCTTTCTTGATGGTCGTAGTGAGTGAGCTGCACCAGTCTGTGTGGTGGGTGATTTTCCTGATGATGCCTAGTTCCTCCATTTTATGGAGTTCAGCTTTTATTTTGTCTCGCAGGTGCACGCTGCACTTTCGTGGTGCGTCAATGCTTGGAGTCGCATTGTCTTTGAGGTGTAGTGTAGCTTTGTGCCTGAAGTTACCAATGGTGTCAAATTGTTCTGGGAACCGATCCTTCAAGTCTGTTACAGAGTTGACTGCGATGGCACAATAACTTGTAGTGTCATTCTCAGGTATCGGTGTCTCGGGCACCACATTGATGGTAACTAGCTTCATTCGTTCGCATGTAGGTAGTCCAACAACTGATGGACCTGGAACATCCACAATGTAGAACTTGTGTGTTGACCAAGGCATCTGGCTATACTTGCATACTATACGTATGTAACCTAGGCATGGTATCTTTGTGTTGTTATAAGCTGTAAGCTTATCACTTGTACGCTTCATCACAGTTTTCCATCTGTTGCGAGGGTACATCTTCTTTATGATGCGAAGGGGTATGGTGTTTCCACCGGCACCTGTGTCCAATTTGAGTTTCAGGTGGTGCTGTCCTGTTTTCTCAGGTAATACTATGTCAAGAGTCGTAAACACCTCGGTTCTTGTATCCTCTTGCAGGCACATATCAGATACTCGTATGTGTATACCGTAAAATGTGTGGTCTGCATCCGAGTTGTCTGTTGTTTCCTCATCTGTCTGTATAGCATTCACCTTTGGTCCCCTATTTGCTGGTCTGTCTCTGCGCCTTCCTCTTCTGTGTCTGCTTTTGTCTCTCTTTGCACTAGTGTCTGCTGTGGGTTTACCCTGCTGCCTGCGTGTTTTTCTGCAGCAGCTGGCCCAGTGCCCCTTGGCTTGGCAAGCGTTGCATGTGTAGGTATATGCTGGGCATGCTCTGGGCTGGTGTCTGCGGGCACAGTTCCCGCACTTCTTGTAACTGCTCTGGCTTCCGGTAGTGATGCCGCTGATATTTGCGCTAACACCGGACGATAAGTCTTTAAGGTGCTTCTTGCCAGCCTTAATTGCTTCATGTTTCCTTCCTTCTTTGAGCAGTTCTGGTAAGGTAAATCCTTTCTCCTGTTCTAAGAGAGTCTTTTGTAATTTCTCATTTGGGGTTGACGCTATAACAAGTTCTATGATTCGTTCGGTCAACTCCGCTTCACTAAAATCGCATTCACGTGCCTTGATGCGGCACCTGTTCACAAACTCGTCCAATGTTTCAGATTGTTTTTGGCGGAAGCACATTAACTCGAGTCGGTGAATGCGGAAATTGACGCTGAGCTTCAGCTGGTCTTCAAAAAGCTTCCAAAGTTTGTCAGGGTCCTTTTGATCATCCTCGGACATTCCAGAGGCGTTGATTTTTCTCAAACCTTCGGTGCCCAATGCCAATGTTATTTTTACCGCCTGCTTCGCCTTGTCGGTGACGTTGTTGTCCAGTGGACAAAGATTCATTCTTTGTTTGAAGATTTTAAATTCATCGCCGATGTCTGTGATGGACCAATTCAAGGTTGGGTATTTATACATCTTGTAGTCTGCCATGTTGCGATGTTGTCGGCTACACGGTCAGGGAGGGTGCTACACAGGGTACAGAAGTAACCACCAACCTTGTTACTTGGGAGAAAAAACAATGAATTGGGTGTGATCAAGGATGGTGTGATATACTATGCAAGTGTGTGATGTACAGACTAAGGTGTGATAAAAATGTGTGGCATCCCAGTGGGCACAGGTTAGGATTTCGACGTTGTATCAACGTTGATACAACGTCGAAATCTAACCTAACCTGATTTCAACCCGATTTCAACCTAGAGATTGGTTGAAATCAGGTTGAAATTTCAACGTCGATACAACGTTGAAATTTCAACCTGATTTCAACCATGTTTGAACCAACTTTCAATGCAAAAATTAAGGAGGTTGAAATCAGGTTGAAACTTCAACGTTGTATCGACGTTGAAATTTCAACCTGATTTCAACCAATGTTTCAATGCACAACTTAATGACCTTACATAAAATATTATTAGGACGAAATATGCCTATGCCTAGTATATTAACATGTTTAAAGGTCGAGAGCATTGAGATTTTACCCAAATTTCATTTTATATATCCAGGCCGCATGATCTAACGATTTCAACCGGACTTCCGTTTTCCTTCAAGTGGCGCGAGGCGTGCACTACCTCCAATGACTTACCCGAAAACACCGGGTGGTACGGGGTATGCTATACGGCCCCGTCGCCGCTCAATTGGCGGGCTGATGTTGATAATTATGGGAATTCCTACAACATGGTGAACACTTGTGAACACTTGTGGGGGGGTTGATGCAAAAGGGTGGGGGTGGGGCTTTAGTTTTGACCCTCTTATGGGTACGGCAGGGGCCTTGAAAAAAATGACTAAAATTTTCCCAGGAAAATTGAGTTTATATGATTTTCTATGGGATTGACTCATAATTTTCATGTCAAAAAGGGCGGCCCTGAATTTTTTGAGAACTGAAAGGGGGGGTTTGCATCACCCCCCCACAAGTGTTTGTGAGTGGTCCCTAATAGGCCTATTGGAACTTCGCATATCTTCTATTTTACTAACCCGATTATGTGATGTCGCCCCGGGGTATTGCCCGGGTATGCGCCGCGGCGTAGCCGGCGTCAGTAGGTGCAGATCGAGGTCGGTGGGCACGCCCTCTCTAAATATTGTGATATTGTGGGTGGGTACGGTACGTACACGCGTGCACATGTGTTAACTCGCCGGTACACACATGCGTTCGCAAATGTTTGCGAGTACGCACTCATGTTTACAAGTGTTCATGGGTACGATTGCGTACATTGCCGGTACACACATTCACAAGTATTTGCGAATACGCACGCGCGTGCGCAAGTCTTTATGGGTACGCATGTACATGTTCAAGTTTTTATGGGTACGCACATGTGTTTGCAAGTTATTGCGGGTGCGCACGCGCGTTCGCAAGTGTTTGCAAGTACACATGTGCATACACTAAGTGTTTGCAAGTACAAACGCACGTTCGCAAGTGTTTATGTGCACGCATGCGCGCGGGCAAGATATTGCAGGTAGGCACGCGAGTTTGCAAGTGTTTATGAGTACTCGCGTGCGTGCGCAGGTTATTGCGGGTACGCATGCCCGTTCCCAAGTGTTTGCGAGTACGCACGCACGTTCGCAAGTTTTTACGTGTATGCACTCGTTCTCAAGTGTTTATGCGTACGCATGCACGTTCGCAAGTGTTTGCAAATACGCAAGCGCATGCGCAAGTGTTTATGGGTACGCACTTGTGTTCAAAAGTTATTGCGGGAACGCACGCGCGTGCGTGCACAAGACATTGCGTTACGCAGTCGAGTTTTCAAGTGTTTTCGAGTACGCATGCGCGTTCGCAAGTGTTTATGGGTACGCGAAAGTTATTACGGGTACGCATGCGAGTTCGCAAGTTTTTATGGGTACGCGAAAGTTATTACGGGTACGCATGCGAATTCGCAAGTGTTTGCAAGTACACTCTCGCGTTCACAAGTGTTTACACGCGCATTTGCAAATTATTGTAGGTACGTACGCGCGTGCACAAGTGTTTGTGAGTAGACCTACGCACACGCGAGTGCAAAACTTATGCCACTGCCGCGAGCGGGATGGCGCATCAGCCAATGACAAATGCCTTGAATGTGTCCGTTTGTTTGAACTTGATGTAGGATCTGGATCTGGATCATCTTGTCTCAGGGCTAGTCGGCCTAGGCCTATATCTGAAACATTTTTGGATATTCGCATTTTGACCTTAAAAAAACAGGGTTTTAATCCTAGATCCACCATAAATGTTTGGACATTCGAAAATTATATTTTTGGATTAAAATTGTAGTAGTGCGATATCGCTTTCGCCCAACACTTTTCCAGAGTGGATATTGCCCAATGTACAGCAGCAAGCAAAAGGAGTTGCACGCGTACGTATGACGTACATAAACTTGAGGCCTAAATTTGCAAATAAAACAGGTTAGTAAACATTTAAATTTTCTTTAAAGGTCTACTTGACTTTTGGACACATTGCTGGATGTATATTTCAACTTGGTTTTCCATTTTGTATCATCAGGATATGTTAAAATAGTTAAGCTTACTGAGCAGTTTAAAAATTACATGCCTGCTGCCATGCTGCACATGACATGCATGCTGTATACAATCATGAATGCACCATTCGAGAAACACGAAAAAGTGCTTTGAAGTTGACATGCTTGTGACATTACTTGTACTTTGTAGAAGACCCAGTCATGCCAGTTTGGAATATTTGCTGGGGGCAATCAGGCCCGTAGTCTGGATTTATTTGGGGGGTGCTGATTTTGAAAAAGTGGACCTTTTTTCCAAAATTTTGACCTTTTGGACTGGGCGGATTTGGACATTTTTGGACCAAGAAAGCATGCGCTCGCAAATGGGACTTCAGGGGTTAAAAGGGGAGATTTTTGTGGTTAAAAAGGGGGACTTTTGGGGCCTTTGGCATTTAAGGAGGGGGGTGGCAAATGTTTATTTTATAATTAACAAACTTAGGCCCTATACTAGGCCTAGCCCTAGACTAGTCATATCGTGCAGCAAGGTCTAGCTGTAACCCCTAGACTACAGGTCTAGTCATGCTCATGTGCTAGGTCATTGTACTAGTGTTTTTGGTCAGTTCTTTACACAGCCGTGCCGTAACGTCACGGCTGTGTCTTTATTATTTCAGGATCTTCTTCTTCTTCTTCTGTCGACCATTACATTTGCTCTAGCACTGACATGCTTACACCGATTTTGACCTAACTTGGTCAGCACCATAACTGACCATGCTCCTACATGTCACATGAAACTCGTGGGGTCAAAGGTCACGTAGGGGTCACAGAGGTCAAAAACGTGATTTCAACTCAAAATGCTACTTCTCCCACAAATTTCGCAGGACAGTAACGCCACTCGCACACATGCATTGTTATTACCCAGTGTCTATAAATCATACACAGATTTGAGGTCAAAGGTCATTAAGGGGTCACTTATAAGCTAAGAAAAACATAGGAGAGTGACGGTATGTGCACATATTAATTATGTTTATCTTATGTATATGTGGTATTTTTTTGTTTGAGGTCAAAGGTCATTAAGGGGTCACTTCCGGTATAAAACGAAATAGCTTCAAAATGCTACTTCTCCCACAAATTACGTAGGACGGTGATGCAACTTGCGCACATGCATTGCTATTACACAGTGTCTATGAATCATACACAGATTTGAGGTCAAAGGTCATTAAGGGGTCATTTCCGGTATAAAACCAAATTCCTTCAAAAATTTTTATAAGCTAAGAAAAACATAGGAGAGTGACGGTATTTGCACATGTGAATTACGTTTATCTAATGTGTATGTGGTATTTTTTGTTTGTGGTCAAAGGTCATTAAGGGGTCACTTCCGGTATAAAACCAAATTCCTTCAAAACGTTTTATCAGCTAAGAAAAACAATGGAGAGTGACGGTATGTGCACACATGAATTACGTTTACCTAATGTATATGGTATTTTTTATTTGGGGTCAAAGGTCATAAAGGGATAACTTCCGGTCCAAGACAAAAAACATTCAAAATGTCCCTTCTGTCACAAATAACATGGCAGAGTGATAATATGTGCACCCGTGCATTGACATAAGGCAATGCCTGTGGGGTTTTCGTAGATTTTGGGGTCAAAGGTCATTAAGGGATCACAACACGGCTGTGTTCGTGGTCTTAGACCACAGCTAAGTCTAGTTTTCTTTCTTTCTTGCACCCCGGTTCCGAAACTAAAGACGTTTGGAATTTTTCTTCGATTAGTCTGTCTTACCATTCAATGTATAAAGCCTAAATCAGCTCAGCGAACTCAGTTTTTGTTTTTGCTTTTTGCTGAACCATGAAATGGTATCAGCCTATAACAGTGTATGTTACTAGGTTACTAACCATGATGCAGTCATGTCTACAGTAGAATTCATCTCGACCTTTGCAGGACTTAACCCCATTAAAAGCTATTAAACCAAGATAACACTCATTGAAACAGCTCAACTGATTAAATCGGATCTTCTCTGGTTGTGCACAAGTGACTGTTTTCATGTGCGATATCGCAATAAAGCTAGTATTCATAGCTTCAGTTGGGTAACCGATTATAAAGGCAACGAAAGAAAACAATGTTATGTGTGGCTTTGTTCACGAAATCAGACAATGTCGTGCTTTTTGTAAACCAGCATTCTTGAAAATGAAACATATAATGATTTGTTGACTTAACACGGTTTAGAAATAATTTCTGCATATTTTTGGTGTTATCTGTCGTTTACATATCCTTCCTAAAACACCAAAGTACGAGTATTTCCAAACATCTAAATTTGCTAAAAATTTAGGACATGTTACAAAACTATATTGTCCTAAATTTTAGAAATTTAGGTGTTTGGATATTGGCCGGTTATTTTGTGTTTTACAAGCGACGTTAACTAGGACAGATAACTATACCTAAAACATGAAGAAATTATTTCCCAAAATACGAATATTTCAAAATCTAAATTAGCTAAAAATTTAGGAAATGTTAAAAAAGCTATATTTTCTAGAACTTTAGAAGAGTACTTTTAATATTGGCCGGTTTTTTTCATAATCGACGTTAACCCAACTGAAGCTAACGAATACCAGCTTTATTGGATATCGCACATGAAAACAGTCACTTGTGTACAACCAGAGAAGATCCGATTTAATCAGTTGAGCTGTTTCAATGAGTGTTATCTTGGTTTAATAGCTTTAATGGGGTTAAGTCCTGCAAAGGTCGAGATGAATTCTACTGTAGACATGACTGCATCATGTTTGGTCTGAAATGGACATAACTTTAAATGCCACGAAGGTATGAATCAAATCATGAACCCCCAGTGATGTCAAATGAAAGAGGAAGGAGTAAAGAATATAATAAAAATATTTCCTAACATCAGAGGTCATAAAGGAGTCACAGGGGTCAAAAAAGGTCATTTGAACCGAAAATGCTCCAATTGAGCTGAAATTTAAATGCAATGATCATTCTGACATTCTAAACATGTTTAAAATAATTTAATATTCATTTAAGGTCATTAAGGGGTCATAAAGGGTTGACGTGTGGCCGAGTGGATAAGGCGCCCGACTCATAATACATAGGTTGTGAGTTCGAGCCCCGCTCGTGCCAACGTGTTGTGTCCTTGGGCAAGGCACTTTATCCTCATTGCCTTCTTGGGGGGATGTGGTTGGGATGGATTGGATGTTTGTATAGTTGTTTGTTTCAATGTTGCAATATTGGCGCTGATTAAGCTGCTGCCTGCAAATTGCATTGTGTCTGTTTAGGTGTGTTTAATGTACAATTCTAGCAATTTGACCTGCGGGTCACGATTAGAGTTTGAAATAAAAACCTTCCTTTTTTTTTTTTTTTTGATATATACATGTACCACAATATACTGCCAAAGCCCCATTGTTCAGCTATGGTACGGTAATCGCTCTAGTTTAAACATGTAAAGAAACTAGAGCAAAAATACTTTACAATTTCCCTCTTTTTGGTCCGAATAATGGCCCTAAGAATTGTTCAGCAGAATGACCCTAAACAGTCAGGAGTAACTATCTTACATTAAGCATTAATCGTACTGCATGTCTATGTCAAATATAATGTCATGCAAGGCCCTCCAATTGAGCTGATATTTAAATGCAATGATCCTTATGACATTCTAAACATGTTTAAAATATTTTAAAATTCATTTAAGGTCATTAAGGGGTCATAAAGGGTTGATATATACATGTACCACAATATACTGCCAAAGCCCCATTGTTCAGCTATGGTACGGTAATCGCTCTAGTTTAAACATGTAAAGAAACTAGAGCAAAAATACTTTACAATTTCCCTCTTTTTTTTTTTTTTAATGGCCCTAAGAATTGTTCAGCAGAATGACCCTAAACAGTCAGGAGTAACTATCTTACATTAAGCATATTAATCGTACTGCATGTCTATGTCAAATATAATGTTTCTGTATGTAAATTATGGAAATGTATTTTCAAATGATAATCCTGAAATTGTTATTTTTGTCGTTACAGCTGACGTGTTGTTGTGCCACGTGACAATGGAATCAAAACAAGATTGGCCATGCAATAGACTATAGTCCATGACAATGTACAATGTATAAAGCATCAAAAAAATTGACTTTTAACTTAAGAAAGTTTAGATGCAGCCAAAGATTTTGGATGAACTGGCCAATTGAGAGAGCCATCATTTTAATACAAGAGCATGCATGGTCAAATCAAAGATGGAGTAAACTGACACGGCATGACATGGAACAACTCCGACACTGAATAAAGCTAGATACAGTCCAGAGGCGGGTCATTCACATCACAGATCGACCCTCCTTCAAATTCTGCCTTTGGGTCCATCGTAAAGCAGTTGCTGCCACGTACATCAGATCTAACTCAAGTTGTTAGTCATCATTCATTCCATATAGCCCGCATGATGGAATGTACTTGTACTCACGCCTCACATTCCAGGAACTGTGAAACGGACCAACTTCAAAATGTGATTTTTTTGGTCAAAAATGTGCAAACCCATCAGCTTCATGATAACAGCTGTTATTGCCTTGATATGTGTCTTGACATAGAAAGAAACAAGTTGAACAACTAAGCAAGCAAATACAGATTCTGGTCTAGATTTTCTTCAAGTAATATTGGTATTGATGACATCAATGCGATATAAGCCTACTGGTAGGGTTGACGTTTTTGATGCTTATCTCCTTCAGCTAAAACTGAGCACAAGGATCCTTTAAATACATTGAAGGGTGGATTGCAGGGGATCACCCCGGTACTGTTTACTGTACTTCAAAAATACACTCATTAACTCTAGGTTCCAGAGTTCTCCTCGTCTGGTTACAAATGTAGCGTTGAGGAGTATCAAAGCAGAAGCAGAAGCAAACGCAGAACAATTCCAAAGCTATTGATCACACTATCTGTATATCAGTCTAAGAAAGTTCTGTGAAGTTCTTCCATGAGAAAAATAGAAGTATTCAGTTATATAATCTATCAACAATTTCCAGTTTAGTTATATGTTAGTGTATCAAAAGTCAGGACTTAGAAACCATAATTTATATGTTAAAGATACCTTACATGGTATCAGAAGTTTTAAGTTAGTTGTAACGTGAAAAGAAGAAAAACTTGACATTTTTACTCAGGATTTTTACTTTAAGTATATTAACATCTTAATACTAATTACGGCGTGTCCGTCCGTCCGTCCCTCTGTCCGCTCGCTATCGCGTTCGCGTCAGCGCGGTTCGCGTTCACGCGATGCACTATCGCGTGCTCGCGGTGCGCTATCCCATGTCTATGTGCGCTATCGCGGAGTATCAACGGGAGTGTGCGCGGGTACAGTACGCGCATCGGAAAAGCAGTGTGACTAACAGGTGCATCTCATCGGACCAATAATTATAGGCCTTATTTTCAACACATATTTCAATACCGAACACGTGCACACCAAACACGTGCATCTCATCGGACCAATAATTATAGGCCTATTTCAGCAGAACATGACTATTTCCGGAAGGCATATGAACCGTTTTTGCGTTCACGTTTCTCGCGATTGATTTCATTACTTTAGTAACGGCCTACCCAGCAAACACAAAACGTTTTCGACATCATTCGCAAAAGGTTGTCAGAAAACGTTTAAATGTCGGGTTATATAAAAGGAATATTAAGAGTATAAAACGGTTTCATAACCTTAAAAAAATGTTGATAATCTACTTCTCAGCAAACAAAAATGTTTTACAGAAAACGTGTAGGGCCTAAATGTCGGGTTATATGAAGGGTATAAAAACGTTTTGATAACATTCCAAAAACATTCTTGAAAACTTGATACAAAACATTCTAAACAGAATCTTATTTTGGGAAAAAATTGTCCCCAAAATATTTGCAATAACGTTTTCAAACGTTTTTATGACCTTCATGTAACCCGACATTTAAATGTTATTAAAATGTGTTTTTTTTTCAACAAGAACATTTCTGTGTTTGCTGGGTTCAAATATTTTAACATAATGTTATTTAAGTATTGACAAAAATATTGTTGTAGTGTGTTTTCATACAAAACGTTTTAAACGTTATCATGACCTTTATATAACCCGACATTTGAATGTTATTAAAACGTTTTCACTTAAACCAAAAGCCAAAATATAACTTATTTAAAACATTTTAAAACGTTGTTGTGTTTGCTGGGTATATCCACGTCCAGATACTAATTTCGGTTTCTCTAAATGTGGTAACAGGGCAGGGCTTGGAAGAGGCGAATGATGGGTTTACAGATTATGGGTAGGCCTACCGAACTACCGAAGTAAGCATCACACCTATAAAAACAAACAGAGTTGATTAAGTTGTGTAAAGTTGGGTCTTGATCATTGAGAGATGCATTTCATAGTAGTTTAAAAAGTCAGGGCAGGTATATGGGTAACGGGTTTGGGTAATTAGAAATAGGCCTATCACGAGAAGCGCCCGACCCGAGAACCGCGAAATCTAGTTAAGTATAATGGGCACGTTGCATCCAGTACATTCTTAAAGGTTCCAAAAGGGTCAAGTTCTAAAGTGTCCTCCTAGTACATAGGCCTATGGATAACCCTCACACTTTAACATAAAATACTTCTTGAAAATTAACGAGTTCTTTTGAGAACCATCACAAATCTAATGTGTTTAGGTTCTAAATGTCCAGCTCGTAACACTTTTTAAACAAATACACACTTTTTTAAGGAAGGCTCCGCCTATCACAACAATATGCCCTATGTAAGAAAAATAATTATCAAGCACGAATCACGTGGTTTTATCTAAAACAAACTCATGGCGACCATGTGATTCGGGCTTGATTATTATCTTTCTAACATTTATAAGGCATGATATTATAATTGCCGGAGACTCATTAAAGTGCTTAGGAATAAAAGAAAATATTGTTTTCCACATTTTCACGAAACGATTGGTATTTTTGGCAACACCAACTCCTAAACATCACAAATAAAAAGCTTACATATCTAATTTCTAAAAGTTTAAACTGACTTTCAGCACAAATATCCAAGTAACCTTGAATTGTCGATGTGTGACACACATCGTCATCAGAAGAAGTCCTATGATGTTGTTACTTATCTAAACATGTCGCTTTAAATAGCTAAACGTTAGCATTTAGAGTGTTTAGGATGCGTTTTGATACAAATTGTATCAAAGTATGAGACATGTAAAGTAACTTGAAAATCAAAAGGACGGAGCTGATTTTATTTTGGATTTGCGATGTGTATGATAATATGTTTTATAATATGAAATCATAACAACTTACACTGAATTTCAAAATCTATTGAAATCGCATATCTATGTTCTAAAGACAGAATTTTTTTTGAATAAGGACCTTAAAATATCCCAATTTTTGATCTTTTTTAACCCATATTTTTAATTATTCAAAAATTGTTTTGAATCTTTAGAACATAAATATGCAGTTTTTTTGTGCGTTTTCCAGCTAAAAATAAAGGCGGCAGCCACTATGAAATTGGCTATACCATCTTGAAAAAATAATGGATTACCTCATATCCAAAATAATTGTTCTACAGCTAGAGCACTATAATATTTCTGGTTGATTTTATACCAATAATAGGTGAAAGAGGTGTCCTGTATATGTACATGTGTTTGTTGTTGTTGTTTTCAGGCAGTTGTTAAGGCAGCGGCCATTTTAAAAATGGCGGCACATCTTGAAAAAATAAACCAGAATTGTTTAGTCTTTATTGCTGTATTACTCGCATTATAAAGGTAAACAAAATGCTTTGTCAACTCTTTAATAACATTATGTTAAAATCGTGCATCTAATTTTCAAAAGTGTTTTTAGAACGTTATTAAAACGTTTTATACCTTTATATAAACCGACAATAACACGTTATCTGTAAAACGTTTTGTGTTTGCTGGGCAACTCAACTTGAAGGCTCTACGACGACGTTGAAAAATTGATATGATGATGATATATAAATGTCAAAGTTCAAGGTAACTCGACTTATGGCCTAAAACGCGACGCTTACTTTGCACCTAAAATCTATGGAAAGCTATTTAGGATTTGAAGGGTAAAAATAGGTCAAATCATCAAATTGAGGCTATTACGATAAACTGATATGAAAAGGTGAGAAATTAGCAAAATCGGATACCAAGAAGATTCCAAAAAGTTGCATGTTTACTCAGTGGTGGCCATCTTGAAACAAAAATGTGATTTTTGGTCAAAAATTAGATTTTTGACAAAATGTGTTTTAGGTAATGTGATTTTTGGTCAAATGTGATTTTTGGTCAAAAATGTGTTTTTATTTCAAAATATGTTATTTTGGTCAGGGGTCAAAAATGTGATTTATGGTCAAAATGTGAATCTTGGTCAAAATGTAATTTTAGTCAAAATGTAATTTTGGTCAAAAAGTGATTTTTGGTCAAAATGTTATTTTTGGTCAAAATATGATTTTTGGTCAAAATATGATTTTGATCCAAAATGTGATTTTCGGCAAAATGTGATTTTTGGTCAAAATGTGATTTTTGGTCAAAATGTGATTTTTGGTCAAAATGTGATTTTTGGTCAAAAATTTAATTTTTGGTCAAAAATGTGATTTCTGGTCAAAAACGTGATTTTTGTTCAAAAATGTTCACGGCCCTCCGACTCCATACCCGGTTGACTCCCGCGTATGGATGCCGACTGCACCAGCCCTCTGCACCGACAACGAGGCGTGACCACTGCGCAGCTCACCACGACTCCACACCCGGTTGCATCCCGCGTATGGATGCCGACTGTACCGTCCTCTGCACCGACAACGACGGCGTGACCACTGCGCGCGGCTCACCACGACTCCACACCCGGTTGCATCCCGTGTACGTGTGCCGACTGCACCGGCCCTCTGCACCGACAACGACGGTGATACCAGTTACCCAGGGGCGATACCAGGCCTAGCCTATAATCATGAATTCATGATAATATTCTCTCAGACGGACCACAGCGGTGAGGCCGGGCGGTGAGGTTCTACACGGGTACGTATAAATTTATTACTATAGGCCTATAATAATTATAATTATTTAAATTAATAGCAGGTTAAAATCGGATTTAATTCAGGTTGAAATTAGGTTGAAATTTCGACGTTAATACAACATGAAATTCAGGTTGAAATCAGGTTGACGTTTCGACGTTGAATCAACGTTGAAATCGGGTTGAAATCAGGTTAGAGTCGATTTGCAAATACAACGTGATTTCAACGTCGAAACGTCAACCTGATTTCAACGTGATTTCAACGTCGGGTGTGCCCACTGGGTTAACTTAAAAAGTACTGTGGCGTTGTGCGTGTTGTATATTTTGTGTCAATTTTGTTGTGACTGGGCTACATGAACATGTATGCATGTGAATGTATTGTAAATAGTGTGTTGTTGTTGTGACCTAACTGTGTGCTATGCAATGTATGTTGTAAATTACTTGTAACTAGCGGGACACCCGCGCTACGCGCGGGTCCCCGCTAGGTGAGTAAATGGGAGCGTTCACTAAAACGGGAGGAATTACTGAACAGGTAGAATCATTGAAAAGGTAAATTTCATTTATCTGAGTCTGACCCTCGTTAAGTTTCCATTTTAGCTTCTTTCTTTCTTTTTAGTTTCTTCTACATGGGCCAATTTTGTTCCATTTTTTAAAAACATTTTGCTGCTAAGCTTGCAAATTTCCGTTACCATGTTTTTTATTTACTCAATCCCGTTCCCATTATTTTCTAAATCTGTCCTTTCTTACATTTCCCTGTTGACTTCATTTTTTATTTGCTGCTTAGCTTGTGATTTCCCGTTTTCATGTTATTTATTTAGTTCTGTCCTCAGTTTAATAGCTTTTTTTAATTTAAATCATCTAATTTTATTAGATTTTATTATTCTTTCCTTCTTTAGCCTATTTTATTCCCGTAGGCCTACCTGTTTGTCCTCATTTTGTTTTCTTTTTTAATTACAGTAGGCCTACCTCTTCATGTTGTTTGTACTTTTTAACACACATCTTTTCCCCTGCGTTACCCGCGCGCTATCGCTGCGCTACGCGAGCGGCTTGGCATTAGATACGCCCGTACGACGCGCACGGGCTAGCTTGACAACTGACTCCCTTTTTTGTTTACCCAGCATAGCAACGTACCACATTTTCACTGATTTTGAGGCCAATTCTTGACCGTTTTCAACCAAATTAAGTTTAAACACGTTCCCGTATATTCATCGATCTCCCGTATGAATTTGGCGACATTTGGATCGAAACTGACGGAGCCTTTCCATGATACATAGATAGATAGATAGATAGATACATACAACATTTCCCTATTTATAGTAAGACTAGCGGGATACCCGCGCTTCGCGCGGTCCCCGCTAGATGAGTAAATGGGAGCGTTCACTATAACAGGAAAAATTACTGAACAGGTTATTATTTATCTAAATCTGTCTCTTCTAACATTTTCTTTTTTAGTTTCCTCTGCTTAGCTTGTGATTTTCCGTTTCCATGTTATTTATTTATTTAACCCAGTTCCCATTATTTTCTAAATCTGTTCTTTCTTACATTTCCCTTTTAGCATCTTTTTTATTTGCTGCTTGTGATTTCCCGTTTCCATGTTTTTTTAATTAAATTCTGTTCTCATTATTTTAGCTTCTTTTTTCTTACATTTCCTGAATAGTTTCTTTCCTTCTTTGTTTCGTTCCCGTTTCATTTAGTTACTTTAACCCGTTGGTCTAATTACTCGTACCTTTTTGTCCTCATTTTAATTTAATTTTTCTTTATAGTACCGCTTCATCCCGTGACCCGTCCATGTACCTTTTTTGTCCTTTATTATTTTTCCTTCTTTCCCTATTATCATGTCCACTGGTCTCTGGCTCGCAAATCGTGTGGCTCTGCGCCGTTTACGCGCGCATTGGCGTAATGCGCATTACGCACGCGACGCCGACGCGCTGCCGGCCAGCTGCAGTGACGCGTAGGCTGGTGACCGATTTTCATAACAAAAACCCCGTTTTTACCCATATTTTCACTGTTTTTGCAGCCAATTCTTGACCGTTTTCAACCAAATAAAGTTTAAACACGTCCCCGTATATTCCTCGATCTCCCGTATGAATTTGGCGACATTTGGATCGAAACTGACGGAGCCTTTATAGGCATACATAGATAGATGGGTGATTCTCTGAAAAGAGTAACTTTTAAGTCCCGCGACTTCCGGCGCTCATAAAAGTTTTAAAAGCGGATTTTTTTTTCTTTTTTGCTTAGTCATGGACTTTTGTATGTATAAAAATAGTTAAGAACATCCAAGTGGGGAAAAATTAATTTCTTGGAGTCAAAAAATTCTTCAATATCTGACGACCCCCCTGAAAACCCCATGTCCCGATGTCACGCACCGAATTTTAGTAATTTTGTAGTATTTTTGTGAGCAAGTGTGGGAAGTGAAAATTACCACTGACTGGGGTAAATATCATGTCTAAGAAGGTTTAAATGCTTAAAACCACTTCTAAAGTCAATATTATGGAATAATTCAAAATGTGTGTCAAAAATTGCTGTCCCTTGGTTTTGCATCATTGCCGTCACATTGGCATCAAAACGACTGGAGGTGAAGACCAAATATCAGAGGTCAATAATTTGACCCTGTACGATGCCTTTACAGACGACGAAAACATCAACCCGGAATAGGTGCACATTGGCACTCTTTTCCTGCCAATTTTGAGGGTATCTTCAAGTATACACGCGCGTACCTTTATTCAACATCATCTCCAAACGTTTCTGATCAATTTGATATAAGTCTTATTGTTGAAATTTTCCGGAAAATAATGATGGTTGAATATGTCCCACAAGCTGTTGTGGTGATATGTAACACGTGGGTAAGATTAACCCTGCTATTAATCGTAAGCAATGTCTGAACCATCATCTCCGCTACATCAGTTGGCGTCACAATTTGCCGTGGCGGAGATGATTCTCTATAGGAATTCGTGTAGAAATATCATCTCCGTCACATCACCATCATCTCCATCACATCACCGGATCTTGAGATACAGCGAAGTCCAGTTTAGTTTATCAGAAAATGCTTACCAATTCTAGACCTTCTCATCTGTATGAATTTAATTTTCAAGTAGTGTGAAAACATTACTGAAATCAAATATCTGTGACGGAGATGATTCTCTATAGGAATTTGTGTAGAAATATCATCTCCGTCACATCACTATCATCTCCATCACAGCATTGTCATCTCCATCACAATTGTTGTTGACCTTTATTTGACCTTTGACCCAGACAACATGGAATTTACTATTTGGAAATGTAATTGATATTGTATGTGTTTACTATGTCAATAGAAATTTATTTAGTTATTTCAAGCAAAATTATGAATATACTTAAGTTTGTATAAAAAAATACTAACAGACATGACATTTTCCGTACAGCCTGCCTCTCATTGTCCCAACTAAATGACGAAAGTACAAAATCATATTTTTTTTAAATGAAAAAAGCAAACATGAATCAAGCAACTTACAAGTTATCCATAAAACTCATAATTAAGAGTTTTTATAAATTTTTTGTCCTTATTTCTTTTTTGGCCTAAATGTGACGGAGATGATGCTCACCTGGCACAACCTGCAGATTACGCCCTCTATAATATAGAGGGCGCCCTAAAGATTGCGCCAAATATTGTTTTCATGTACTAGAGACTTACATCCTTACAGATATGTAAAGGAAACATTTTTATAATCATTTTCAAATTCATATTTGCCTATCTTCAAATAGTACACCTTTTCAGAGAAATACCCAGATACATAGATACATAGATACATACAACATTCCCCTATTTATAGTAAGATGATGTAGATTGTACTTGTAAACAGTGGTGATTTGTGGTAAACAAACTCTGAGATTAGGAATGTGTGTGCTAGAAACCGTCTTGTAATTTGTGTGTTGTGTGCAATGGTAACAAATATTAAAAAACAATTTTTTTTTTTTTTTTTTTTTTCTTTGAAAAAAAGCAAAAGAGATTAGTCAGTTATACTTTTCTTTCAGTATCAAAAAAACATTAAAATACAATTATGATTAGGAAACACTATTTTTTTTTTTTTTTTTTTCTTTCAGAAAAATAATCGCGTAATATTTATCGCGCAAACTTTAATATTGCGCAAGCTTTATCGCGCAGGCTTTAAGACACAGATTTAAATATTGTTTGAAAATTAAAGTTCAGTTGCCACTGGTGGTTGAGTGCTCTTGAGATAAAGTCACGGTAATTAAGTCTTGCTTCTGTAACACTTGCTGTCCTGAAACTTGCGATTTCACAACACGGGCGACACGTTGACTTGCAAATTGTTGTCCCAAAACGGGTACTGGTAACAGTTCATAACAGACGGCAGATTGTCTGGACGATTGGTCACAGTTGAAGAAAGTTCTTGGCCTTTCGACATGCAGAACTGGTGCTTGTAGTACCACTGTCGGTGGAAGGGGGGGGGGTACTGCTATCAATGCTCAGCAGTGACTGGTACAGGGCGATGGGCGATAGTCTGTGAGGATATTGACAGACTAAATTAAGTTTTAAGCAGGTAAGTGCAGGTAGATTTGCACAGTTTCACTTAGTTTATTTACATTCAGATCAATGGATGAATGTTTTTCATTGCTTGGCATGCAATAGAATTTATGATGATCACCTGGAGTAGTTCTGGTTCGACTTACACAATTGCAGTGGGCCAGTAAATCTTACTTGCTGTAGTTTCAGTTGCAGACTAGACGTAGGTACAGTCAGAAAACAATCAACTACGATGATTTGGCCTTAAAAGTCGGGTAGGTACTCAGATATGTTTGTTTACAAGGGTTTTATGGCACCTTTATTTGACTCACGCACGAAGGATTCACTGTGGTACAGCTGAATTTGGCAATCGTCGCGTGCCTACTCCCAGGTTATGGCGTTAAGTACAGCGCCGAAATGTTGCTACGCACGCTACCGTGTGCAGGAAATGTTGAAAATACAGTCTTTTGAGGCGATTTATCACTCAAATATGGCATCGATGCAGTTCAGCCTTGTCTAGCGTGGTCCTGGTTATCACTAGCACAGCTAGCCACCATGATGTAATAGTCAGACACGGTAGGTATGGTTCAAATATACACTTTAATGACAACTTATCAGGTTAGCATTTCGGGTGATTGATATCTGGTAGGCGTAGTGATATTTGCGCATGCGCGATCCAATTACGTAATGCGTGATTAGTCACTATGAGATAGTTCCTAATGATTGGCTATCACAACAGTGTCAATAGGACAACTGCTTGGTTACTGACATGTGTTTTGAGTAAAGTATTGAAGTAATCCTGTTCCTAATTTTGGTTCATTTTGATGGACAGGATTTTAAGATATGACCTTGTGATTCACAAGTTGTAAAAAAGTTTCTTTTAGAGCTTAGTTTAATTAACCAGTCAGTCGTGTGTGTTCATGATTATGCTGAACCGATTTCGAAGGGGTTTACTTTACCTTGAATTGTACCGCCTGCTGTATAAGTCGATGAACTGGTGGATATAGTATAGGGTGATGGTGTGGGCTGCGGTTCGACTCCAAATCCGTGATTTGGTTTCATGGATTCACATATACCTGACACACTATCCACCGGTGGCCCTGTTGGGTATCCGTACGCGGCCTGGAAGCTCACGCCTACCAAAAGTGCTAGAATAGTTGCTTGCTGCATCATTGCAAATGTACATGTACTAAATGCACCACAGGGTTCAGTCTTCGTGTTTTAGAATAATACCAAAAACTTCCAATACACTTAAAAACACGTTTAGGGGCTGTGCAATAATTATAAGCCCTGGCGGAGGGTGAATGGGGGGAGGGGGACCAAAATGGTGGAAGGTTGACAATCGCTTTTTCCCCTCCTCATTTTTAAGGCATGACATTTTAGCTTCCGAATGATTGACATAATTACTAGTGGGGCCTATATTAAGGGAAAAGGATTTGCGGTCAGGCTCAAAGGGCCAGAAAGAACAAGTTATTTTGGCACGCCGAGGGGGCTTTTGACATGCCGTTCGGAAACTTTACCCAGCTCATAATCATTGCACAATCCCTTAAGTTATACAAAAACAAAGTTAAGTACCTATTTGACTTTTGTACTCTGGTCAGTCTATCTGACCATCTATATATCTATCTATTTATCAATTTGATAAGTAAATCACATATATCACAAAAACGGTAGAGACTTCCAGTGTTATCATGATGCTATTATATCTTTATAATGATTATCACTTAAAAGTAGCTAATTAAAGCCCTGTCATCATCAATACTTTGCAGATTCTTGAGCGTCTTCAAAACACATTTTCGTCGGTACATTCACAAGTTTGTACCCCCTAGTACAAGGAACTTATACGTTGTCTCTGGACAACGTATAAGAGCGTTACCGTACCGTAAAGCGGGGTGACTTTGGACAGTGGGGTGACTTTGGACACGCATATAGGACAGGGTTGCTTGATTTAAATCACACGGTTTTTTTTTCAAAAATCATTGATTTAAATTTAAATCAATTTTTTAAGAAAAATATCATTGATTTAAATTGAGCAACCCTGTCCTATATGCTTGTCCAAAGTCACCCCACTGTCCAAAGTCACCCCGCTTTACGGTACGGGGAATTGTTGAATGAATATTACACAGTTGAGAATAGGATCCGTCACTCATTGTTTGGGATCCCTCACAGTCTCCCAAAACATCAAAACACCAAAAGCATTGCAGATAATAAGAGGGTCATTCAAAAAGTTCTACCTCCATCGTCACATCTCCGTCATCTTACGTGCCAGGAAATTGAAATTACCCATGGTTATACTCTTAAATCTTGGCTACAAAATAAAAGTTATTTGATAAAAGTAAGTAAATACAGATTTGGTATGTCTGAAACGGTCTGAAAAGAAAGGCTAATTTTGATTAAAAAGATTGCCCACATCTATGTGGAAATCATTACAGATTTATTTCTGAAAATGATTAAATTGCTTTTTTTCTGTTCAAATTATTTAATCAATATCTAATGCCCGGGGGGGGGGCACTCCAACTTTGGAGGTGACGCGTATGTAGGGCTTTTAAGACCCCCTTTTCAGCGTCGCTGTCACCCAAAGACCCCATATTTTTTTACGAACACATGTTCTGTCACCCGAAGACCCCCTATTTCTTCATTTGATCTGTCACCCAAAGACCCTTACTTGTACAATCTTAATCTTAACAGCAACTTTCATTCATCACTGATTTTGTCACTTATTTTGAAAAAAAAAGAAATTTGAAGCCATTTAGTACTAGAAATTCGATTTTCGAGGTTTCTGTTGCGCTGTTTCGGCTCTCACCCAAAGATTCCATTTTAAAAAAAGGTCATGCTCTCACCCAATGACCCCATATTTTTTACATTTTGCTCTCACCGAATGCCAAAAATCATGCTCTCACCCAATGACCCCATATTTTTTACATTTTGCTCTCACCGAATACCCCTTAGTGCGAAAGCGCCAGCCCTACACCTATATCCATTTCAAATTGAAGTGCCCCCCCCGGGATCTAATGCTTGCAGATATTATAGTTTTACTGAGTATCGGGTATTTTTCACAACAACACCGATGTATGTTCATAATAGCCTTCATATTGACCCATTTGCATAGGTTGTTGACTTCAATCGGGCGAGGACTTGTTGGTTCAAGTCGGATGAAATTGGTTCATAAGTTAAAATCAAGTTGTGTGCACAATGTATTTGGTAAGTAAATATAAGGATATTAACAAACTGTTCAATCTTCTTTCCACGTCAAAGCGCACACATTGCTTAAAATAAGCAGGTAATTGCGAATTACCCATAACGTGGTTTAGTCGAAATCTGGCAAATTTTCGTAATCATACCTAGAGTTTGTTTGTTATCATCAGATAGAAAAACTTCTGCTCATCTTCTCTGGTGAGACAACAGGGCTGGGGTATCTTTCCATATCAAAGTTTTAAAATCTGTCATATCAATTTCCTCAATATGTTGTTTTGATACAACTTATGAGGGGAAAAGTTTGAGTTTACAATTATATTTCGATATTATTTTTTAACTTTGTAACTTTGTTATGATTGACATAACTGTATTTCAAAGCGTCAAACTATATCATTATTTTGTCCCAACAAAAATAATCCAGGGAATAAAATATTCATTCATATGTTTATTTATTTTATTCAACCTGGGCCATTTCTACTGGTGCACATGCATTCTAATAATTTGTCTATAATACCTTATACAAGCACAATTTGTCACAAGATTTGAAAAGTAAATAGCCTATGTACACACTGAACACAATGCACATACTGTCAGCTTGGGTATGTACTTTTAAGTTTATTTAAAACTACAGCTTGTATGTCACATACCGAAGCTGACAGTATAAAATGATATATATGACCTTCACGATGCTATTAATTTAGCCCAAAGATTAGGAAAACTAGCAAAACTGGTGAACTGGTACTGTTCAAATAAAAACATCTGCAAATCTTGCTGCAATTTCCAAATAGTATTTCTATTACTTAAATAATTATTTTTGTTATTTCTTTTAATACAAACACATTACTGCCTATGACGCCTTTATCGTATTACTTACATAACAAAATCAAGTAATAATTACAAAACTCGCCGTAAACTATCACCTCTGTGGGTGTTTGGGATATAACCGGCACGAATATTATCTCAACACTGCGGCATGTGAAAAAGTAGGTCAATAGTCAGAGAATACGCCGCACCCGCCCAAAAATAATTCAAAGAAATCTTTGAAATAACTCACACAATATCAGAAAGACAACAATGCCACACGTTTCCAATATTTTTACATTTTTTGTGAACGTAACCAGATCCAGTTAACAAGTGTAGCATAACCCCCCTTTGTGAGTTTGAATTTTATTGGGTTCTCTCTCACTGACAAACATCTGTCATTCTGCAATGTTCTGTGAATGTTTTGAGAACATATTTGAACCTAAATCTGACATTTGGAGGTTTATAATTAAATAAAAAAGTATTTTTGACGGTTTCTGTGCCGAATGTGTGCAAAACGTATTAGGGGCTGTGCAATAATTATGAGCTCTGGGGGAGGGTAAAATTAGGAGGGGGCAAGCGATTTTGGCACACATTCTTGGGGCGCCTTTTAAATAAAACGCTCTAAAAAGACTTAGGAAAACCGTACGGAAATGCTTAAATATGCAAATTGTCCTGCTCGCAACATGTATATAGACCATTTAAGGTTTGCAAATTGGGATCCCAAAAATTTGGCATGTGAAAGGGGGGCAAAGATTGTTTGGCGGGCGGAGAGGGGGTGGCAAGCGATTTTTGGCGGGCTGAGAGGGGGGGCAAGCGATTTTTTGCGAGCCGTTCGGAAATTTTACGGGGGGGCTCATAATTATTGCACAACCCTCATGCATAGGCTTTCGTTGTGTGACACATTGAGATCAAATTTTAGATATTCAATACAGTAACGGGGCCGGGAAAAAGTGCTTCTCTTTCGTCTACAAACACCTGTTGACCTCCAATTTTCTGTGAATTTGTTGGAAACATATTTAAAGCTAAATCTGAAATTTGGAGGTTTATAATTAAAGAAAAAGGTATTTCTGACGCTTGTTTTCGCCTTGGTTTCTGTGACGAATTGAACATGTTTTGTGTCATGACAAAACGTACAGCATGCATCTAGCGTTGAGTGCCCCATTGAGATCGATGATGGGCTGACATTTTCCATAGCGATAGTAAAACATGCTTCTGCTTCATGCACAATAAAACCTGGCCCTGTAACTTTCTCTGAATGTCTCAAAAACTTGTCTCAACCTACATTTAAAATTTGGAGGGGCACTTTTCAAGAAAAGGTGATTTTTGAGATCTGTTTTCGCCACTATTTTCCCCGGCTGTTTTCATGCCGAATTGAATAGGTTTCTGTATGGAGCGGTAGTCGCTTGCATCTTGGCCGTCGTTTGACCGATTGCGATGATTTAAAGATGAGGTTCAAGTTTACGCTGCTGATAATCAAAATTCCAAGGAATTTTATAATAATTTGATCGCTTTTTATCTTAATTTAACCCCCACCCCAAATGTGTTCACCACTGATAAGCGTCAGTGCAGCCACCGGAGCATATGAGTTACGTAAACCAATTAAAATGTGCTTAACAACAGAGGATTAAGGCTTTCGCAACCGGCAGACTGAAACGGAATATAAACATCACACATTTGGTCAAATTTGTCCTGTCATTTCGGCGGTCGGTACATGTACGTCACTACTAGTTATAGTGGCAACATTTCTGGGCGTCCGTCGGACGGCCGCAGGTTAGTAAAATAAGGGCGCACACCACTAAATAATCTTCCCATTGAAACACGTGTAAAAACACCGGTTTTCTTTGCTCATTTTGAGGCCTTTTGGGCTCGTTTTAAAATATTTTATGATGACCAGTCGATTGCAAATCGATGAAAGTTTAACATATGTTTCAATGTATGGGGGGGTTCTTCCATCTCGTTTTCCCGCTAGGAGGCCGCGAACAGCGCCCTCACTGTTTTTGACATGCTCTCAAGACTGCAAACCCGATTCTGCCATTTTTTAATTCGCGGACCTATTTTCTCAATAATTATAAAAATGCGACTTTTTTGGCGACTCAAATTTATGTATAGGCTTTACACTTTTATTTAAGCTATAATTCGCCACTCTTTCTGATTAATAAGTCTACAGACCAGCCCAAAATACCTCAAAAGTTTCTGTTTTTACCGGAACTCATTAGGGTTACACAAATGGCGCATTGATTTAGTGGTGGGTCCCCTTCAAGGAATTCATGATGTTCATAAAATCGATTTTTTTTATATTTTCGTGAAATATAAAATGGTTTGAGTAAAACACTCAAGAGTTGAATGCTCTGTGACATCCACATAAAGATAAATGTCCTATCAAAGATACATGGTGCATTCCAAAAATGTGCACATTTTCAACATTTTGACCATTTGTGCTTATTTCCCTAGATTTGCATTAAATACCAATTCGCAACATATAGTTTTAGACCGTTTATCTGCTAAAAACCGCTTTAAAATGAAAAGAAATTAGGTTTCATAATGGCAAAGGTCTATATATTAATGATTTTACAACAATCACCCCCCTATAAAATAATTAAGATTTGAGAGGTTTAAAGACTTGTGCCGATTTGTCACCTTAAGACAATTTTGCTTCAAATCTGAGAAATATTAGTTTTCTCACAATTTTGACAGTTTCTTTAACTTTGAAGGCCTCTGAGAGAATAAACTTAGCGCGACTTGCATCTAAAACGCATTAAATATATTCACTAACATAAAAACTATCTATATAAATCAAAAAACCGCAATTTAATCGAAAGCCAACTTCAATTTTGGCTGAATCTCTCAAGAGCACGATTTTACACCTAGGCCCTTCGAAGGGCGCACACCACTAAATAATCTTCCCATTGAAACACGTGTAAAAACACCGGTTTTCTTTGCTCATTTTGAGGCCTTTTGGGCTCGTTTTAAAATATTTTATGATGACCAGTCGATTGCAAATCGATGAAAGTTTAACATATGTTTCAATGTACGGGGTTCTTCCATCTCGTTTTCCCGCTAGGAGGCCGCGAACAGCGCCCTCACTGTTTTTGACATGCTCTCAAGACTGCAAACCCGATTCTGCCATTTTTTAATTCGCGGACCTATTTTCTCAATAATTATAAAAATGCGACTTTTTTGGCGACTCAAATTTATGTATAGGCTTTACACTTTTATTTAAGCTATAATTCGCCACTCTTTCTGATTAATAAGTCTACAGACCAGCCCAAAATACCTCAAAAAGTTTCTGTTTTTTACCGGAACTCATTAGGGTTACACAAATGGCGCATTGATTTAGTGGTGTGCCCCCATAACACGTCCGAAGACGAAGTATAGCCCGTCTCCCCGGGCCCGTCTCGGACGGGCGGACGGACTCTAATTTACACACTGGATGTGTCTCTGCATTTAAGGGGGTACTACACCCATGTGGTAAATTTGTGACTATTTTTGCATTTTTCTCAAACAATAATTACACACTGGTAACAAAAGTTATGTTTATTATTGGGGCAAGGAATCCAATTACTACACTGAAATTTCAGTGACTCAAGACAAGCGGTTCAGTATATATGATAGGAAACGAGGTACATCCTAGCGGTACCTTATTTCTGATCATAAATAACAAACCGCTTGTCTTGGATCACTGAAATTCCAGTGTAGTAATTGGATTCCTTGCCCCTATAATATACATAACTTTTGTTACCACTGTGTTATTAGTTTTTGAGAAAAAAGCAAAAATAGACAAAATGTATCGAGGGGTGTAGTACCTTCTTAACAGCCATGTAATGAAGTCCAAGACACATCTGACGAAAGCTCGACCACTCATACAGGAACCGCAAATTCATTAAAGCGACTTTACGGCGGATCTCTGAAAGTCCTTAAAGTGTGATTTTTAGGTTTATTGTAGCGGATCTTCCAAACAGCTGTTCAACATATGGGCTATTTCATTGAAAATCCACACTACCCCTGTGGAAGATTTTGTACATATCCTCCACAGGGGGGAGTATGAATTTCAAATGGAATGAACACATTAGCAGCTCCATTTGCAACTCACCCTCCCTCAGTTGAAGATTCAAGTTGAATATATCTCAGAGGGTGTAAGAGATTCGAATGGAGCTGCTAATGTATTCTTTACATTTGAAATTCATACTCCCCATGTGGAAGATATTTCCAAAATCTTCCACGGGGGTGGCGTGGATTTTAAATGGAATAGCCCAATATACCAATAATTTAGAAAACACAGGCGAACGATTCAATGGCTATTCCAGTTGAAAGCCACACTACCGGTACCTCTGTGGAAGATTTTGTACATATCCTCCACAGGGGAGTATGAATTTCAAATGGAATGTACATTAGCAGCTCCATTTGTAACTCACCCTCCCTCAGTTGAAGATCCAGGAAACTTTCTAACAGGGTGTATGAGATTCAAATGGAGCTGCTTAATGTGTTCATTACATTTGAAATTCATACTCCCCATGCGGAAGATATTTCCAAAATCTTCCACAGAGGTAGTGTGATTTTAAATGGAATAGCCTAGACACAGTGAACAATTCAATGATACCCATAGCATCGATCCTATAAATGGTTTGCTACTTTTCTTTGATAATATAACCGTTGTTTGAAATCGTCCCATTTTGTGTTTACATGTAACTTTCTTTCACCGGCATCAAATGTTAGTTCACTTGACTTCACGTCCATCCAGTACATCTCTTTGGATCCTTTCACTAAAGTTGCTCTGAAAATATTATTAAAAAAATGATGATTAAAAATTGCATTTTTATTGCAAGCTTAATTTTTTATCTATTGGCATTTGATACAGTAGTATTTTATTATTGTCATTGCAATCGTCATGGTCATGGTAGTCTTGATAGAAGCAGACATGCCGCTAAATCGCCCAAAACATATTTTTATTTGAAAACGGCTGGTCCAATCAACAGCCTCAACCCCATATATAGTGGTGGCTTCATAAATCATAATTTTTTCCGAGGGGAATGGGGAAGGGGTGAAATTGGAGGAGGTCGGAGAATGTGCCTAAAATTGATAATTTTTTGTCAAAATTAGTGGAATTTTTGGTGATTTGTAGGTCTTATTATCTGACGTGCAGAAACTGGGGGTGATGGTGATGTCCCCCCTGGCGTAGCGAGGGGGCAGCTTGGGACACGTGTCCTGGGCGCCGCCTTTTGGGGTGGTGCCGAACCTGAAATTTATGGTCAACAAATTGCGTTGAAAATTATTTGATCCCCGTTTTATTTGAACAACTATTCAAATTGTCAAGATCTCCAACTCATAATTTGACAAGATTTTTAATACCCATTTCCTTTTGACAAGTTTTTCTGAGAATATAAACTACCGGCAGTGGCGTAGCGTCATAGGGGCACGGGGGCACGTGCCCCCCCATCAGACCCGGTGGGTGCCCGGGTTGGTGCCCCCCCCCTCCCCCAATCGGATGACTCCTCCCCGTGAACCAGGCCCTGCGTGTAACCGTACTAATTGGTGGCGTGCGCCCATAATTTCAGCAGAACAGACAGCTCGTAACCCAATTAAAAAAATTGTCAGGTTGCGGATTTTATGTGCGTCGTTGTGTTCTCGAAAGACTTTTGATATTTTAGTAAATTACATCAATCGTGCTTTTTTGGCTCACAATCACAGTCAGCCACACTCACTCTGTCACAGGGCACCTTCTAGTTGTATTTGTGTGAGTGCATAACCGCATCCAATTCAAAATTTTACTTCCCTGAAACAGGTTAACACTATACATGTAGTATCATCACTCAGGTAAGCTTAAGGCGTGGGGTATGGGCGAACTTGAAGTACAGGTATCTGGAGAGGGGAAGCAACGAGTTACCCCAAATCACAGCGGCAGGTAGTGACTGGGCCGCCAAGTGCTAAGGAGCTGTGCAATAATTATGAGCCCCGGGGTAAAATTTCAAACGGCTCCCAAAAATCGCTTGCCCCCCTTCTCGGCCCGCCAAAATCGCTTCCCCGGCCCGCCAAAAATCTTTGCCCCCCTTGTACATGCCAAATTTTTTGGATCCCCATGTGCAAACCTTAAATGTGACTCCTCGCCACAACTGAGCCCGGATGTCGCCAGTGCCACTATTGAGATATGCTCCATCGAACTTAACAATAAACAATAGGAAACAAAGGATTTATTGACTGTTTTATTGATTTTCACAACTTAAATGTCAAGTACTATAGACATGATATATATCATTTTAAAGCTAATTTAAAGCAGAATATATTGGTTGAATATCTCAAAAATTATGATTGGCGACTTCCGGGCTCAGTTGTGACGAGGAGTCACAAATGGTCTATATAGGCTACATGTTTGCATATTTAAGCGTTTCCGTGTGGTTTTCCTAATCCTTTTTAGAGCGTTTTTATTTAAAAGGCGCAACAAGAATACATGCCAAAAATCACTTGCCCCCCCTCTCGGCTTGCCAAAAATTGCTTGACCCCCCCTTTTGGCTCGCCAAAAAATATTTCTTGCCCCCCATTTTGCCCTCCCCCAGGGCTCATAATTATTACACAGCCCCTAATACCGTATATATTTATTTTAGAAGGTTCGTGTTTCATTTTAAATTTTGGGGCATTTTTCCAAAATTTGATATTTTTGGTGATATTTCAAAAAAGCGACATCGATCTTTTGGTTTGTTCCCTTAGGTGTCAAGTCGACGATATACACACACAGGCGACGTATTTATTCAGCATTCGCGATCGGTGAGCTGAGAATAAAACTGGGAGACACTGACCTGGTTTTATTATATATTAAATTTTTCTGTAATTAAAGCACTTCAGACTTAGTCTTTCACAAGGCATTTATGTACACCAATGGCCATTACAATGCCCGGTTACAATGGTGCAAAAAGTAGAAATTCAAAAACAATTGACGGTGTTGCTGTGGAGCAAATCCCCGGGGGTGGGGGATCACTCCCATTGTGGCCTGTACACCATCCGCGATAATCAACTTTTGAAAAGCACCCTAAACAAGGATTGAACCCTTGGCTAAAAGCGATACCCTAAACAGGGATTTTATTCCTTGCATCAAATTTCATACCCTAAATTTCATTTCAGCGTATTAGCAATTGCAGTTTTGCTACCCTTTTTCCCAATATTTCATGTTTTGACACCCTAAATACACGCGCGTGTCGTGCCTACCCCCACGAAAAACTACCCTTTTTAGGGACCGTTCACAAACACTTGTAAGGGGGCGGCCTGATGCAAAAAAAATTTATCGCGAAAATTTTTCGGGCCCCCCTTTACAGACCTCGAAAATTTCAGGGCCCCCCTTTTTCGACATGAAAATTATCGGTCAACCCCATAGAAAAGCATATAAACTCCACTTTCCCAGGAAAAATCATGGTCATTTTTTTCAGGGCCCCCCCTTAGGAGGGTGAAAAATTTTCAGGGCCCCCCTTTTTTGTATCTTTCCCCCCCCCTTAAAAGCGTTTGTGAACGGTCCCTTACGCGTTTTCATTATCGCTGATGGTGTACAGGCCACAATGGGAGTGACCCCCCGGGAGCAAATCAAACATTATGGCTTTAAGTAGCTTCATATAGCTTAATCCTAAAACAATTCTTTTTACCGATTAATATATATTTTCTTTCTTATTTTAGAGCCATGAAGACCATACACCAATTGCAGCATTTACAGGGTATAACATATCAAGTACAACTTGAGTCGAATTATGCAAATAGTTTTCAACCATATATGTGTATCTACTGCAGACGATTTTACAGTGATTTCACATATTATGTGAAACATATAGCAAGACATAGAATGAAATTACACAGGTACTGGTACAGCTGTAAACAGGCCATACCTGAAAGGTTTCCCAGTCACACCAAAGTGAAACTGTATGAATGTAAATATTGTGACAATAGGTTCTCTCCAAGTGCACAGAATACACATGAAAGCATTCACAGCAAAGAGAAGCCACACCAATGTAAATATTATACAAAGACTCTCTCACATGCAGAAGACAAGACTAAACATGGAAGAATTCACACTAAAGAGAAACCTTACCAATGTGAATATTGTGAAAAGGCTTTCTCAAATACAAGTAACAAGACTACACATGAAAGGATTCACACCAGAGAAAAACCATACCAATGTAAGTATTGTGACAAGACTTTCTCAGATGCAGGTAACAAGACTAGCCATGAAAGGATTCACACCAAAGAGAAAACATACCAATGTAAATATTGTAAAAGACTTTCTCACAAGCAGGTAACAAGACGGTACATGAAAGGATTCACACCAAAAAGAAACCTTACCAATGTAAATATTGTGAAAAGCCTTTCTCAGATGCAGGTAACAAGTCTAGACATGAAAGGATTCACATCAAAGAGAAACATTACCAATGTAAATATTGTGATAAGACTATATCAAAGGCAGGAGACAAGGCTACACATGAAATGATTCACAGCAAAGAAAAACCATACAAATGTAAATATTGTAAGAAGGCTTTCTTACAGGCAAGTAACAAGACTAGACATGAAAGGATTCACACCAAAGAGAAACCCTACCAATGTAAATATTGTGAAAAGAGTTTTCCAGAAACTGGTAGCAAAACTAAACATGAAAGGATTCACACCAAAGAGAAACCTTACCAATGTAAATATTGTGAAAAGACTTTCTCAGATGCAAGTAGCAAGATTAGACATGAAAGGATTCACACCAAAGAGAAACCTTACCAATGTAGATATTGCAAAGACTTTCTCACAGGCAGGACACAAGACTATACATGAGAGGATTCACACCAAAGACAAACAATACCAATGTAAATATTTTGAAAAGACTTTTCCAGAAACTGGTAGCAAAACTAAACATGAAAGGATTCACACCAAAGAGAAACCTTACCAATGTAAATATTGTGAAAAAACTTTCTCACAAGCAGGAGACAAGACTAGACATGAAAGGATTCACACCAAATAGAAACCTTACCAATGTAAATGTTGTGAAAAGACTTTCACAGAGGCAGGACACAAGACTAGCCATGAAAGGATTTACACCAAAGAGAAGCCATACCATTATTGTAAACTTTCACAGAGGCAGGACACAAGACGACTACATGTAGACATGAAAGGAATCACACCAAAGAAAAACCATACAAATGCAGGTAACAAGATTAGACATAAAAGGATTCACACCATGGAGAAACTTACCAATGTAAATATTGTGAAAAGAGTTTCTCACAGGCAGATTACAAAAAATAGCCATGAAAGGATTCACACCAAAGAGAAACCATACCAATGTAAATATTGTGAAAAGTCTTTCTCAAATACAAGTCCCAAGACTTGCCATGAAAGGATTCACATCAAACATCAAAGAAATACCATACCATTAAATATTATAAAAATACTTCCTCAAATACAAGACAAAAGGTTAGTCAGGAAAGATTTACACCAAATCTCATTTTACCTTACCAATGTAAATATTGTGAAAACCTTTCCATAGGCAAGTAAAAAACTAAACATGAAAGGATTCACACCAAAGCGGAATCTTGCCAATACTGCAAGAGATTTCAGTTCAGTTGCACTACAATCCCCGGCAGTGGCGGATCCAGAGCAGTCTAGGGAGGGGGGGGCAATTTACGAAATCAAAAAAATGTAAGTAATGGCCGGAGCGCTTGCGCGACGCAGGGGGGTGTCTGAGGGGGGATGTGCCCCCCTGAAAAGGTTTGGAAAATGAAGACCCAATTGAAGCCATTTGGTGGACCATTTTGTCACTATTATTTGTAAAATTTTAGTTTGAAAAAGCCTAAAATTTGCGAAAAGACAGCTCAAATGAAGCCATTTGTGGACAAGTTTTAACTTTTATTGTCTGAGAAGTAAGACAATTTTGTAAAATGAAGACCTAATTGAAGCCATTTGGTGGACTATTTTTGCACTATTATTGTGTAAAATTTTAAGTTTGAAAAGGCCAAAAATTTGCGAAATTAACGGGCCAATTGAAGCCATTCGTGGACAAGTTTTGACCTTTATAAATTACCCGATATTGCTTTAGATGTAAACATAAAAGTTGCGCACGCAGGGGGTGTCGGCGGGGTGCTCCCCTCAGAAGTGAGAAACTTTAGCAAAATGAAGACCTAATTGAAGCCATTTGGTGAACCATTTTGGCACTATTATTGTGTAAAATTTAAGTTTGAAAAATGAAACGGCCATTTGCGAAATGACGGGCCAAATTGAAGCCATTCGTGGACAAGTTTTGACCTTTATAAATTACCCGATATTGCTTTAGATGTAAACATAAAATTGCGCACGCAGGGGGTGTCTTTTGCAAAATGAAGACCTAAATTGAAGCCATTTCGTGGACCATTTTGGCACTATTGTGTAAAAGTTTAGTTTGAAAAAGCCGAAAATATCAAATTTGAAAAAATGACAGGCCAATTGAAGCCACTTTTTCCCCTGTTAATTGTATGAATTATTGGTTTAAACATCAAGTGGTGGGTGTTAAAATTTAATACAGACACGAAAACGGGCACTTGTTTGTATAAGCAGGGGTGTCTGGAAATTTTGTCAAAATAAGGGACCGTTCACAAACACTTGTTAGGGGGGACCTGATGCAAAAAGGGGGCCCTGAAATGATTTGCCCCTTCTAAGGGGGAGGGCTGAAAAAATGACCACAAATTTTCCTGGAAAAATTGAGCTTATATGCTTTTTTATGGGGTTGACCCATAATTTTCATGTCAAAAAGGGAGGGGCCCTGAAATTTTTGAGGTCTGTAAAGGGGGGCCCCGAAAAATTTTCGCGATGAAGTTTTTGCATCAGCCCCCCCTTACAAGTGTTTGTGAACGGTCCCTAAATTATATATCATTGCTTTTTAAAACAAAAAAGGGCCCGAACTCAATTTGTACAAGTTTAAATGTTACACTGATACTTTATAGGCCTAAGACTTGAGATTCGCAATTAAAGCACGCATGGATCAATGTTGAATTGAAGTCAGCACGGAGTCCGTCTTAATAGGCCTACTGACTTTGGTGACAAAATTTTTACATGCTTTTGGGCAGAGGACCCGCCTTCAAGCAAAATAATCACAGGCCTATATAGATTAACCCGACTGCGATTTAGGCATGGGCCTACTATACGTGTAATTTAACCTTTTCCCTTCTCCTTTTCTCTTCTTTTTTTCTCCTTTTTTCCTCTTTACAGAAATATCTTAATGTTCCTACCCGGGGACTGGAAAAAAGGTGAATTTTGCCCCCCCTTACTTACTTACTTGCTTATTTCGGGTGGTTTTCCCGAACCACGACAGCTCTCCATATCCTCCTGTCCTGCATCGCCGTTCCCAGGTCTGATGCTTGTAGTCCAGTGTCCTGCTTGAGAACATCTACATATGTAAGGGGTTTCTTGTTCCGTGTTTGGGTGTCCAGGTTATCAGATTGGCGACAGGTTCGCACTTACTCCTGTAGCAGTGTCCAGCGAAACGTGTCCTCCTTTCTCTAATCTCAGCTGTAATCTTCTCTGAGAGTCTTGGAAGATCTCCATACAGCTCTTTGTTGTTTATATGCTGCTTCCAATGGATGTTGTACACTGCCCTAAGCATTCGAGTGTAACAGCCGTCCAGCTCTTTAGATAGTTTTCGAGTTAGGGTCCAGGCTTCGCATCCATATGTTAACACAGACTCCACTGTTGCACTGAAAACCCGTAGTTTAAATTTCTTTGGTAGAGCAGACTTCCAGATCTTGTTTAGGCTGTTAAGCACATCGTGCTCTGTGCTAGCCATCCATGCTCCAAGATATTTGAAGTCTTTCACTTCATCTAGCTTTGTGCCATTATTTGTGCTGAAGTTAACCTGCTGGCCCGGGGGATCACTCATATATGAAAGTTGTAAGCATCCGCGTGAAAGAAAACGCGGATTTAGGGTTGTTTTAAAAAGCAAAACGAGGATCCGCGCGGATCCGCGATTAGGGTCTCAAAACACTCATTTTACTAAAAGAAGGGGTGTTTTGTTAAGGACGATCCTCGTTTAGGGTAGTTTTTCTAAAATTACCCAATTAACGGACATTAGTGGTGACATATTTAATCAAGTTATTCAGCACAAAAGAGTGGTTTCTGAGCAATTTTACCAACCAGATTTGTAAAAAATCGGAGCCGACTTCAACAGCACCAATTTTAAGCTTACCGATATCATCACTGTCACTGAATGGCACTCTACCGACACACGCAATGAATAAGGGCAAATTTCAAACCAATTCCTCACTTACGGTGTTTTTGTATTGTCTGTCCTTGTTTAGGGTAAATTTCAAACAAATTCCTCGCTTAGGGTATTTTTATTTGAGTAAAATCCTTGTTTAGGGTTAGTTTGACAAATTTTCGACATCCTAGCTTAGGGTCATTTTGGAAAGTCAATTCACGCGGATGCTTACAACTTTTATACATGAGTGGCCCCCCCGGGCCTGCTGGTCTTGGTTAAAAGACATAAACTTTGTCTTGGTGGCATTCATCTTTAAGCCAACCCTTCCGACTTATGTTTCGACCCTTTGCAGAAGTTCCTGAGCTTGTTTAATTTCCTCTGACAGGAGGGCGATGTCATCCACGAAGTCCAGGTCGGTTACCACTTCTGGCCCAACTCGTCTGCTCTTTCTCCTTTCTAGATGAAATCCGAGTGCTTCTTCCTTGCCATCTATAGCCATTCTCAAAGCATAGTCGAGCACTATCACAAACAGATAGGGAGCAAGTGTGTCACCTTGTAGAACTCCGGCTAGGATGTCAAATAGCTCAGTTTCTCCATCAGGGGAGATCACTTTGGCTCTGGTTTGCTTGTATGTCCTTCCAATTGCATCCACAATCTGTTTTGATATCCCATAGGCTATGAGGATCTGTAGCATCTTGCCTCGGTGAATAGTATCGAAGGCTTTTCTGAAGTCAATGAATGTTATTATAGCCGGTAGATTTTTGGCCTTCACTCCTTCTATTAACCTTCTAAGAGCCAGTATGTGGCTGACAGTTGTTCTTCCCACTCTGAAATCATTCTGGTTGTTTCTCAGAAGTCTATCAACTTCATGTTTTATCCTGTTGAGTATCATCCTATTGAAGGTTTTGGCTACTACTATTGAGGATAGGCTGATGCCACGGTAGTTACCTCCTTGACTTAGGTCTCCTGACTTCGGTATTGTGATTATATTTAGAATAGACCATTGATCAGGCATTCTTTCTTTCAGCAATGCATCGTTGCAAAAACCTAGCACCAGGTCATCAAGGTCACATCTCTTTAAGACTTCTGGTGGGATACCGTCTTCTCCACTACTCTTTCCTTCTGCTATTGCTGTCTTTGCCTTTGTATATTCCTCATGGCTAAAAGGACCAACCTCAATCGCGAGATCATCTGTGATGGGTTCTATTATATCATCTTCTCCCTTTATATCTGGGGAACTTCCTAGCAGATCTTTGAAATGATGATACCAGTTGTTGACCCTTTCCATCTGAGTGTCTCCTTTCAGCTGGCCCCTCATTGACGATTTTCTTCCTGTAATGTCATTGATCAGTCTCCAACTCTGACTGTGTTTACAGTTGTCATGTGCCATTTCAACTTCTTTTAACTTGGTGTTGAGATCATCCTCAATTGCCTGATTATAGGCTCCTGCTAATTCAGACTTTGCCTGGTTATAACTGAGCCTATTGTCTTCTGTTGTGCTTTTTTGATATGTCTCATAAGCATCTTTGATTTTCAGTCTTGCTGATGTTACTCTGTGATCACTTGAGAAGCACGCCTTCCTGATTTTCTTTCTAACAGATATGATCTTCTCTGTTGCTTCTGCAGTGGCGCTTATAAATTTCTCATATCGTTCGGTAGCATTTTCATCAATGTCTTCTAGAGGTTGGAATCTGTTGCGTACCTTGATTGTATATTGCTGCTGTAGCTTGTTATCAGAGCATAGAACCCTCCAGTCGAAGTGTTTCTTTCTTGGCAATGCCTTGCTCTTTCTTAGACTTAGTCTGATCCTTGCTGATACGATCCTATGATCAGATCCTATGCTAGAAAAGGTGCTATAGGCTTCAGCATCCAGCAAGTTGTTCTTCCACTTCTTCCGAATCAGAACGTAGTCCAATTGGTATTTGCTTCCTGTTGGGCTCATGTACGTCCACAGCTTCCCTTTCCTCTTTCGAAAATCGGTATTAGCGATTACAAGGTGTTTCTCAATTGAATACATGAATACAAAAGCCACCTAAGTCCATGCGAAGTTATTTTGAAAGAAAAACCTGTGTATCATTTTAATTCCTTCAGTTAGATTTACCTGGTCAATATAGTAAGTTTTACGTGCAAATGAGTGGATTAACCTGTATTAGGTATGACGATTAGCATTTCAGGGACTTCGTGGGGTTCATTTTAAATTTTGGACTTAAGTGGTTTTTTGAATCATATACAAAGACAACAATGTTAGAATGAGATTACCACTAGTAAGATAATACAAAATAAAGCACACAGGTATGTATAATGTTGATAAGCATTCTGCCATGTAATATAAACCACACACTTTCCTTTATTAAACCCATTTTTTGTTCAAAAGTCATTCTCCAGCAATGAATGTGTTACAAGTGGACTTTTATACATACTGGATTTCAATCAATGTGTTTCAAGACTCAAATCATGGAATTGGGTGATTCTTTCATACATGCTATTTTTCACATGCCCAATAGACACAGAGGATGAATTTGAGTTGTTCTTTCATACATATAACAGGCCTATGTATAGCAACAATTTCCCATGCTTAACTCAATTTGGCCAAAGTATGGACTTAGGTGGCTTTTGTATTCATATATTCAATTGCTAAATCTACCATATATTTTCCATTTCTGTTGGTTGTGTCATGATAGGTAAAATTTACATCTCCTGTTCCAACTCTACCATTGAAGTCTCCTACTATTACAAGGACATTGTGAGCTGGGATGGAATCAATGGCTCTTCTTAGGTTGTCATAGTGTGCTTCAATGTTGTCTTCATTGTCCACGTTAGTTGGAAAATAGGTAACTATAACTGATGTTGCAGGGTTACCCTGAAAGTTGGCAGCCAGGATACGGGTTGTGTGATGTGTCACGCTAGCTAGTGAGCTTTTTGCATTAGAACTGAGAACAATGCCAACTCCGCCAGTTGCTGCACCTCTATTTCTGACAGCTGAAGTTGTAATTAGCGTCTGGCCAAGGATGTCCTCATATCTGACTGGTTCTTTGTGGACTATGCGATGTTCCTGTATCCCCAGTATGTCTATGTTGTATGCCACCAAGCTGCACACTAGTTCCTCACTGCATCTTTGTTCTCTGATGGTCCTCACATTCATGGTGGAGATTGTTACAATTTTCCTGCAGTTCATAAGGTTACTCCTATTGCCTCCACACTTATCAGCCTTGTCCCTTCCTTGTGGCTTTGAGGACAAGCCATCATTTGATTTCTCAAAATCCGTGTCAGCTCCAGGAGTTGGTGTTTTTGTAGGGACTCTAACCCTAGTGTAGTTAAGGTTTGCTGTCATAGTTTTTCTTTTGCTGATTAATTCTGTGGTCGCAACTCCTACATGGTTTAACATAGGAGTTTTCCTTCTCACAGTTGTCCTGTGGCCGATGTATAATGATAAATCATTTAATCTACGCCCTCCACTCCTACCACTTCTGTCTCCAACCAGATATGGTAAGTTGTACAGGTCTCAGGACTCCTGCTTGTGTTCACAGACCGTATCCATAGAGTATTATGGACGCCCTTCTGTCGGAGACAAGATATTGCATCTCAAAACCGCCTGAGGTAGTGAACTACCTCGACTATTTAACCCATAGCTGGGGCTTGGTTGATGGGCGCCAGGGCATGTCCACACGCCGGTGGGCCTGCACGCCGCATCTCTGGGGCCCAAAGCTGCTCCGAGATCCCTTACAGTTTCGCCTGGGGCCGTGGGGTACCCAGTTACCGTGTGTTGTCGCTGGGAGGCACTGTAAGAGTCTTGATGTAGGAGAGGCTATGTACTGGCAGGGAAGGCTTACTCAATCTGCTTCCCTTTTCACCTAACGGCTAGCCAGCGGCAGAAGCTGAAAGCAGAAATTGCAAGCACTAAACTACATGCTAAACTAATCTACCTCGCTAAAGCACTAGACGCATCACAACATCCTGTGTCCAGAGGCAGTGGCGTAACCAGTGGGGTGGCCGGGGGGGGGGCAAGCTGCCCCCCGGACACAAAAAAAACTGGGAAGAAGAGCAAAAAATTGGGAAGGGGAAAAGGGGGGAAGGAGAGAAAAAGAGGGAAGAAAAAAGGGGAAAGGAGAAAAAAAAAAGGGGGAAAAAGAGGGAAGGAGAGAAAGGGAAAGAAGAAAAGAAAAAAGAGGGAAAAAGGGAAGGAGAAGAGAAAAGGGAAGGAGAAGAGAAAAGGAAAGAAAGGGAATTTGTACTCTGAAACACTGATTTTTAGCTTCTAATATGCCAAAACCAGGAGCTTCAGGGGCGGGGCCCCACCGGGGCTTTGCCCTGGACCACACCAGGGCCCCTAAGGCGGGCCCCTGGACCCCATCCGTTTAACGCTTCGCGGCAAGCCGCTCGCGACTTTTGGTCAAGAATTGGGAAATTTTCAATCTTGCCCCCCGGAAGGTCAGGTCTGGTTACGCCCCTGTCCAGAGGACACCAACACACTAGTAGCCCCCCCCCCCCGTAGCCCGAAAAGGTTGGTTTGAAAGAGTGAAGAGCATAAAAAAGTATAATTGGCGCTAGAAACCTAAACCTAAAAACACGGGGGTAAAAATACTCGATTACGTTTGTACAAAAACATCGGTCTGAAGAATGTGTCATTATTATTATGTCAAAATTTTCAACATTTAATTATTACGTTTCTGGCAAGGAGGGAGGGGGTCGGCTGAGAAACGAAACTAGTTACGTTTATAGGACGTCATCGATCTTTTGGTTTGTTCCCTAAGTGAATAAGTATTGGACTTGTGTTTTTATAATTCAAGTATAATCCGTGGACAATGTCTGGTGTTAGTTTTGGGGCGCCTGATACGTTAATTCAGTACAGAAGTGCGGGCCAATTATGTAATGACTCAACCCACTTCCCCCAACACTTTGGGGTAAGTGGGACACATTCTGGGGTATGGGTAAATTTGACACATTATATTATTATTTTAAAAAAAAAGGTTTGTCTCAAAGCTCACGAGTGGTTTGAAAACCAATGCAAATTGACCTTTTTTTATGGTATTTTGAATTTTAAAAAAAGTCAGATTTTCGCCGAATTTTTCCGGAAAAAACTAAAAAACTAAAAAAAATTGAAATAAAAACAATTTCCGCATTTTTTTTTGTCAAATCGCGCGATTTTACAAATGCGCGCGCAAGCTTTGAGACAAACCTTTTTTTTGGCCTTACATTAAAAGAACATATTTTACAGCATTATTGACATAATTATACCAAAAATAATAATACTATACTATCATTAGGGGCTGTGCAATAATTATATGTACCCCGGGGTGGTGAATTCTCAAAAGTGGTCTGCCAAAAATCGCTTGCCCCCCCTTTCGATGATGTGCCAAAAAATCTTTGCCCCCCCTTTCGACGTGCCAAAAAACCTTTAACCCCCCCCCCCTTCAACGTGCCAAAATATCTTTGCCCCCCCCTTTTTACACACTAAGAACCCTAATTTATAACCTTAAATTGTCTTATCATATAATGCGAGCGTAGCGAGCAGGGAATTTTGCATATTTTAACGTGTTCCTAATGTTTTCCTACACCTTTTAGGGCGTAGGATATAGAAACTATGCCCAAAATATCTGTGCCAAAAATTGCTTGCCCCTTTCGACCTGCCAAAATTGCTTGACCCCCTTTTGACCTGCCAAAAATGCTTGCCCCCCCTCCTTTTGGCCTGCCAACAAATCTTTTCCCCCCCCCCCCCCTATAATTCACCTCCTCTGGGGTACACATAATTATTTCACCACCCCTTATGTTTATTAATTTCATACTTGAGGCAAACTTTTTTCTTGGTTTTTTAGTGAAAAAAAAAACAAAAAAACCACGATTTGGGATTTTCAGCCACAAAATCAATAATCAAGTTTTGAGCTTGTTGGCGGCATTATATGCAATAACATTTAACTTAGTGATTTTGTTATTTTTTGCATCAAAAATGAATGGGGTAAGTGGGATAGGCCCTAATTGTAGGCATATCACCTCAAAAATAATCGCAGCAGAAACACGTTATTTAATGTTCCTACATTATTGAGCTTTATTAAAGCATCAAAAATCAAAAAACAGAATTGAAATCGGTCAATGCATTGTGATGTAGTGTCAATTTAAAGATGCTCATAGATGGAATGAAATCCTGCCACAAAATGGCTGTAATGACAAAATTGGCACATTTCGAGATTTTGAAGGTATATTTGGACGCTTGCTTGAAAAAGCAGCGTTAATTTAAATATCACATGTTAAATGCCTATCTTTCTTAACTTCGTTACAGAAAACAAAATTAAAAAATCTATCATTGAATAATCATAATAAATTAACCAAATATACTATTTTAGCAATTTCGGCCAATCTGCAGACAAATTATATCTCAAAAAATGACTAAGTTCAGCTAATTAATATGCAAAATTGATGCCAATAGAAAACCGTACATGATATAAAGGTGCGGGTTTTTTTGCACACATATGTATACAACGTTCTTTCAATTTATAATTTTGTGTATAAAAATACACAAAAAGTAATTAATTATGCAAATTAGGTAATTACAGCTAATTATGTATTTATGCTATTATTATGCAAATTAGGCATGAGTAATTTTAGTTTTTTTTCAATATTTAATGAATGTCTGCTCATTCATCATAATTTTTTTAAGTATGATCCTGTTATGAGGTTGAATAAATGAACTGCAGTTAATTATTTAAAAACAATACAAAAAAAATAAAAAGTTTGACATTTTGACGGTGTCTAGAATATAATTTTCATTTTACTGTAAACATGGTATGTGTCACCATTACTCAAAGCCAAGTCCGAAAAGTAAAAATTAAAATTCAGTTGCAATGAGACTTTAAATTAACATTTTGTCATCTGGATTAACGTGGGAGGACAATCGGTAAGGTGAACAGCAATTTTACTGTACCGCGTATACAAAAATAGTATGGCCTTGGACACACACAATGGCTTAGAGCTATTGTGGTTTGGAAAATTACTCCTAAAAAACATTGATTAATGTTTTGCTTCAACTGGTTTTAGGGAAGTGTTTCATTTGTTGTCAACGGAATTAATTTACATGCTAAGAAAGATTAGTATTTCAGCTAAATGGTGGTAGTTCCTTTACTTCAATAGGCCTATATTTACTGATTTATGAGCGATATTCAAAAATCCAAAAAAGGCAGTAGCTCTTAAACAAAACAATTTTTAATTTTGGAGGACCCGATGTTAGCCTCGGAAAGGCTTCACACATCATATATTAAAAATTTAAACAATTCGGGATAAATGAAGCGTGAGTGTCATGTCAAAAGGAGACACTTTTGGGCAGGTTATCAATTTTGAGGTTTTTACATATCTTAAATATAGAGATAATTTGCTCCACAACGCCGTTTTCCCCAATGCAATCGGACATTCGTAAGCAAAGATATTTAGTTCGGAAGTTATGGTATTATAAAATTGGAAATTGAGATATCGGCCTTTAAAAATATTATTGACAATGTTGAGAGCAGGAATTAACTTGAAAAATGTCTCAAAAATACAAGATGCCAGTTATATTCCGGTCTGAAACTATCAGACAATATTTTTAACATTAATAACATCACAAATTCGCAACAAACCCAAATTGTGAAAAAATCACCCACCGGCAGATTTTTGGCTATTTCTCCATTTACGATTCTGCCCAAAAGTGTCTCCTTTTGACATGACACGTCACATGAAGAAATTCATTTATTGACATGGATGTTTTCTAAAATTGGCCAAATTTGAAGCGCGCCCTTTTCAATTCACTGTTATGCTTGCATGCACAGTGTAGCAGAATTATTGTGCAGCCACTGTGACATACCTACTAGCTCCTACTAATTGGCTCATTTGCATTATAATTCCTCAAAGTTGGCCGCCACATCAAGGTAGTGTTGGTCTCAAGCATCTCCCGCAGCTCAAATACCAAAAAAACTCCCGATATTAATATTGAGCAGTGACATTTGCATTTTGCAATGGCCGGGTAAGCGGGTGTGGGGGGAGTCACCATTCGATACAGTCCTGTAATAAAGATGAAGTATAGCAAGTGTCCCACTTACCCCAAGGCATAATATTGTGATTGCCTGAGACTTACTTTAAACATGGAAATAGTTTCCATGCTTTAAACAAGACCTTGTTTACGTGAATATCTTGTCAATGACAAAACTGCTCCGGTTCTAGGTATGGTGCGTTCTAGGTATGGTGCGTATTTGCCTCAAGTATGAAATTACAAGTCCTAGGTATGGTGCGTAGAAACTTGTATTCCCTGTCCAACCAGAAAGTGGAAAGTGTTCAGCGAAAGGCTGCCCGTTTCATGTGCAGGGACTATGGTCGTCACGAAGTAGCGTCACAGACATGATTGAGCGTCTTGAATGGGAGCCACTTCAAACCAGAAGAAAGATCTCAAGGATGGCCATGTTACACAAGACCCAGAATGGGCTATTCCAGAAAATAGATGCACACCCCCTATAGAGGAGTTCGGATATCCGGACTTTTTGTCCAGTCGTGACTGTTGGAAATCCAGACTTTTAAAGTGCCCAAAGGCAAAAAAATCCGGCAGAAAAATAGTTTAAAATCAGACATCCTCAATGTGAGTGCTCATTTTCAACATTTTCGTGATTTTTCCTTCATTTGATTGGATTTCCAAGCTTTTTCCAGTAACATTGGCAACTGGAAATCCAGTCGTTTTCAGAAAGCAAACTTGGAAATCCGGACATTTCTTTGATTGAAAATTTACTCCTCTATAGGGGGTGTGCACCTATTTTCTGGAATAGCCCAATGGTCAGGTCGCCATACCGGCGCAAAAGTTCTTGCGGCCAGTTACACGCTCCACCCGTCACCACAACAGTAAAGCATTTCAAAGATATCATACTAAGAAAGACTGCTACAAAAACACATTTTTCCGAGGTCAATCGCGGACTGGAACATACTACCTGAAAACCTCATCAACATAACAAACACAGAAACTTTTAACTGAAAGAAGCACTGTCAACGCACTACAAGCAGGAAAGGAACTTAAGCAACTAAATATCATCTTATTGCGCACAACCTATTCCTCTGCGTGTGGCCCGGGGCGTGTGGTTCCAACTCTTGGAGCGTTGTCATGGTTGTGGAGTAACGTCAAAGAAGAAGAAGAAGAAGGTCCCCCTCCCGGCGTGTAACTGTACTAATAATTTGGTGGAGTGCGCCCGTAATTTCAGCATAACAGACAGCTCGTAACCAAATTAAGATTCTTGTTGCCCGGTCTTGTTGCGCTGCACTGTCAGGTTGTTTCCATATTTTGTTCTCGTAAGACTTTTGATATATTTTAGTAAATTACATCGTGCTTTTTCTTGGTTCACAATCACAGTCAGTTACACTCACTCTGTCACAGGGCACCTTCTAGTTGTATTTATGTGAGTGCATATTTATGTGCATCCCCCGCATCCAATTCAACATTGTAAGCTAAACATCATCACTCAGCTCAGGTAAGCTTAAAAAGTTATACCGTACTGTCCGTACATGTACGTGCGTTAATTGTGAACTGTGTTCTCGAAAGACTTTTGATATTTTAGTAAATTACATCGTGGTTTTATGGTTTACAGTCAGTTTATACAGCGCACCTTCTAGATGTACACATGCGAGTGCATAACCGCATCCAATTCAAAATTATATGCTAAATGGGAGCATATCCGGGAGCATATCATGATCAGGTAAGCTTAAGGTCAAAACCGATAAATCGGCGCGGCGCGGCAGTACTTGGAAAAATCGTGTCGCGCACATGGACATGATTGAATTATAATTTTCACGAATGCTTTAACTTCCATTGTTAATTTCTTTTGTATAATCAAACAACCAGACTACACTAGTCGATGTTATGCACTTTCAGTTTCCCGTGCGTTTGAATGGGAATTATTTTGCCTACTCGCCACAAGTTTAGGGAGCACATTTCTTCAATATTTTGACAAGTCGACATCAAATGTTCTATTCTATATTGTTTGGCAATAATGTCTTTTGCCAATAGTATGTCCAAAGTTGTAATTTTGTGTTTTTGATCGCAAAGATCGGATATTTTTATTCCCGATTCCCAATTCTGCACTCTTCGCAAGGGTGGAGAATTCGGCAGAACTTTGGCGATAATTGTGCCTTTCTGGACACTAAAATGCATTCGATCCTTAATTTTGTTTCAACCAAGTCTTGATTTAGCAAGCACAATAAGGTGGGTACCAATTTTATATACCTTTGATGAAATTTTGAAGAAATTTTTCAAATATCTGACCTGCGCAAACCGTTAAGTGTGCATTTTCCATAGACAGACAAAATGGCGAGTCCTTAGGTACAGTATGCATCGTAGGACTGGCGAGTCTAGACTACTCTTAGAAAAATTTAATGTTTTTTAATCTTGCATTCAATTCCTAAACCACAGTAGGTTGTTTGCCCGGGGTGTTTGAGGGATTTATGGTCAAAACACTGTGTTGCCGTTGAAATATTTTTGATATTTAATGTTGCTCATTCTTAACCAGACGTGCCCTCAGTTGGAACATGACTCGTATTTGAATTAAAAGAAATCTGTACCATAAACTAATCAATGGCTATATAGTTGCAGTAATAATAAAAACGACAAACAGTAAAAGTCCCAAGCTTATATACGTCCAAGGAGAAATTCTTAATTCTTTCCGACAATCAGCGATCAGTTTGTAATCCATGGTGGCGGCCATATTGATACCCGATGTATTTTATTACGCTGTAACGGTACCCCGATTTTGAAACCAGCGAAATCCGTGCCACGAGCCTTGTCCCTCGTGAACTTTGGTGACACGAAGCGAATACTACCAAAGTTCAGATTCAACATTCGTTCAAAAGAAAACGCGACAATTTTTACCCATAAAACTACAGAAGAACATAAAAATGTATTTTAAGTAATATTTATGATCAACAATGTCTTTTGAGAACGAAAAGTAAAAACAGCATTAAAAACCAAAATTCGCTGTGGGGGTCGCGAATGCCATAGCAACACACGCTCGCCGCGGGTCTGTGTGAAAGGTTACACTACCGCTTGTGGCAGAAAGGATTCGCAAGCAGCTATCATGGCGGCTTCCATGAATCGCAGAAACGAAGGATTAAAAGTGCTTTTTCTTTGTTAGGAATATTCCGAAATTCATATAGACCGTCTGGTATGTTTAATTTAGGGATATATGGTCGAATCCAACGAAAAGTGTACACGGCATGTTCAGGGCCATAACTTAAAAGTATTAATCAATTGGCATTCGTTTTTGTATTGTGTTTATTCGCCTTGATCATACGCTTCGCGCCATATATAATAAGATCCCCTTCTGTGAAAAACTTAGACACAGAGACCCCAAAACATGCTATTTTTACCCATTTTTTCAAAATATTTCTTAAGGTATTTTTAAAAACATCTAAATCAGTTATGAAAAGAAGTCATTGGATTGAATCTAAATTGAGTTCCTGAAAGGTGTGTATTCAAAGATTGCCTGTTCAATTTTTCACATATTTGTACATATTTACGAATTTTTTGTGATAATTTTTTGAGTGGTATTCTCTTACATTACCTACGAATACAATTTTTCATAGCACTAGATATATCTTTAAAAATGGAAATCACTAATAAATGCGCAATTGATACAAGCTTTGATATGTCCAATACTGAAATGCATTGCATTCGGACATCTTTATTATTGTGTTTAGCTGCCAGAAATTCTAAATGGCACAAAGGTAGGTTTGGTAAAAATATGCATTACCTCCGAATACATGTTTTAAAAAGCTGTGTCATTTCCACAAAGTGAGAGAATAGTAAACAATAGTTAAGCAATAGGTGCAGGGTAATACACTCTTTATTTCTACCAAGTTTCAATAGCCTGCGTTTAAATATTTCTGAGATGTCAACAATAAAAGCAAGTATTCGTAGGTAAATTTCGGTAACCGAATGTTACCTACGAATACAATTTCACATCATGACAGTATTGTGAAACACCGCCATTCATGCCAATGCCCATATTGGTACATAACGAATGCCTGTATGTTTGCTATGAAATCATATGTCAATGAAAGTTGCGAATTCACATACATGCCCACCATGCAAAAGTGAATACGGCTTAATTGTTGAAAAATATGTACTGAAATAGACGACGGTCTGCTCATTTGAAAGAAAAATCAGATTCAAAGAAGATTAGAAGGGATAAATACTTGGATTTGTCAACTGTCATGTGTGCTTCATTTTAAATGTTTACCGACCTTTCTGAGTAATTTGTGTCCAAATTGATTTATTCGAAGGTAACTTTTGACGTTTTCGCTAAGGTTACCTACGAATACCATGGAAAAAACGACTGTTCTCATTGTCTCATGATCTAGACAACACAGTGATGGACCCTGGTATAAAGCTAATTGTAGTTGCCCTCAAACGAAAGGCCACAAGACGTAACTGACTCCAAGATGGACTTCACAAGTCTGCAATAACGGTTTTAAGCGATTTGTGTGCAATTAAGCGAATTAAAGTCACTTTTTTCCAATAGTGCCTTTGTTTCTTACTTCAATCCTCTTTCAACCGCTGTGAACCGACATTATTAATACATGATAGGGTCTTAAGTATCAATAAACGCACATAAAGAAAATAATACATTCAAAGTGCTTTATAAAATGAAGTTTTGATTGCGATATCCACCAAAAGTCTAATTCTTACCTACAAATACTGAAATGTTACTTACGAATACAGCATAATACATGACATGTGTAATGAAGTGTCCCTACCAATGGAAATTAATTGTCAAAAACTTTAAGCGGTACACCAGGACACTATTATTACCCATATACGGATTCATTCAACAATTATTTATTATGTAAAATTGCTGATTAACTACTTGTATATCAAAATGAAGTGGTCAAAATCTTGCTAAAAGCATCAACATTTTTTGATCTAAGGTAATAGCATTTATTCATTTGGACGTACCATCTGAAAGAGATCTAAAACTACCATTTTATTAATTCATTACCATAATAGCAAAATTTAAACCTCTAAACACCATATAGATATTATTAAATCGCTCATGTTACCTACGAATACCCGGGTTTCTTCACCTTTTCATTGTATAAAGCGTTAGGTGTATGTGTATAATTCCTAATATTCTTGAAAACATATATCCTACTCGTTCTTATACAATTGGTAAATTGATTCATACTCATTTGATAAATAAAATACAGAAACTGACCTAAACTTCATTTTCAAAAATAAACTAGCATAAATTGACTAAGATCATATTGATCGCGTTATAAAAATAAAACAAATATTTTCTGTTTGAGCTAGCATTTTCCTGACACCCTGTGGTCTACATTACACGAAAAAAGCGTTAATGGGAATATTCCATTTGTTTTAGGTTGATTAGTATTGCGATAGTGAAAGCACCCTAGTGGGATTCGTAGGTAACATTGGGTTTTGATATCACATTTACTATCACACGTCCTGGATTTATTTTTCAAGATTAGTAACGGCACTTTTGGTTCCTATAAGGCCAATATGTCATCAATCAATAGGCAAAAGGAAAAAATTGTGGAGACATTTTTATTTCGGACTTTTATTTTTGGCCCGTGGACACTTTTGGTTGGATTCGACCATATATTAGCCATTATTATGTTTTGATGGATCCAAGTTGTGATAATATTGGATCCTACACATAATAATGATAAAATTGGATGCTTTACGCCCAATAGTTATTGGTCTCGCTATGAGTTTTAAAATATTGGACTCGACTACGTCTCGTCCAATATTTTAAAACTCATAGCTCGACCAATAAATATGGGCTCAATCGATCCAATTTTATATCATTGATTAATTTATGGTACAGATTTCCTTCAACAATCTATACTAATACAAAACAGTGAAAATTTAAATGCCATGGCCTACATGTACTTAAAAGTTTTTAGAAATACCGTAGAAATATGCCGCAAGGTTTCATGAAACATATGTTACCCCGATACCATATGTTTAAACACATACCTTAGTCGTTGCAAACACTGATATTGAACCAAAGTGTCCTTAAATATATTGTTTATCACGCAAGTTATATGATAGTAATGTTTTCAGGTCCACATGATTTATGTATTTAAGAAAGAACTCCAAGGAAATTTGAATATTTGGACCCGTAATTTTAAGAAATGTAACACATGTTTTGTAAAGTGCTAGATTAAAACAAAAAAGTGACTACATTTGTAAAAAACTGTTGAGCAAATTATTATAGCCGCAGGTGTACTTGATAAACGCTATTAATATTATTTGCCGGAGTCCCCCCTCTTTCTGACCAATGGTTAACCTTGTGGACATGTAATAAAAACATGAATTGAAATTTCCAGCCATGAAACACACTTATGAGACCTACCAAGAGACAAGAATTCAGCTTTGGTACTCAACTCCATCATACAGCAGTTTTCTACGAGTAAAAAGCCGGCTTTTATCCGGTTTGGGGATTTAAAATTTCCAGTAGAAAATGACGTCCTCTGGTATTTGGCTGCGAATGCCGGCTTAATTTTTTTCTGCTATTTCGCCGGCATTTATCCTTCTAAAACTTTTTTCCGGAGAGAAAAGCCGGCTTTCGTTAATAGAAAACCACAGCCTCCTTATTCCGGTTCGCCACAGTGGAGTACTGAAACTTTGAAAGGTTTAATCGCGATGTGGGGGATGACAACTGGCAAATATGTAAATGACATCAGCGGCATCAGGTATTTACCCAATATTTAGCGCAGTAGAAAATTACGATGAACAGGAATATTCCGGTTTAATCTCTAACCGGAATGATACTTTATTATACTGTACATACGTCCAATAGAAAAACGCTGTATGTTAGATGGCAGCTTGAAAATAGGGTGGAAAACCTGCTATTTCTTGTCTAAGGTGTTGAATTCAGCAACCATGATTCTTTTTCATAAGTTACCTCAAGTGTCATATGAAATTATGTACTGGGCATGTTTTAGAGGCTAATTAACACATCTAGAGTGCTGCCGAATTCAACACCCTTAGACAAGAAATACCAAGTTTTTGTACCGGGGCCAGCAAAGCTGGCCTCGGTACTTATTAGTCGGATATAAAAAATTGTCGTTTCTATGCTATGTATGAAACAGAAATTCATAAAGAAAGCACGTACCTGAATCAAGTTGTTTAGATGATGATTTATGCTTGTAATGTGTAAACATATAACTTGTGGTTGAACAGAATTTTTGTGTTGATACGATGAAGGATAAAGTACAGGTTTTTGTCACTTTTTTAGGAATCAAATTAAACGTTGATGGAAGGTGTTGGAATTATTACAAGTCAGTCACTTTTTCCGTTACAGCGTTCACCTTAGGGGCTGTGCAATAATTATCAGCCCCCCCGGGGGGTAAAATTTCCGAACGGCTCGCCAAAATCGCTTGCCCCCCTCTTGGCCCGCCAAAAATCGATTGCCCCCCCTCTCGGCCCGCCAAAATTCTTTGCCCCCCCTTGAACATGCCAAATTTTTGGGGATCCCAAATTCCAATCTTTAAAAGGCCTAGATGTATGTTGCGAGCGCAGCGAGCAGGAAAATTTGCATATTTAAGCGTTTCCGTACCGTTTTCCTAAGCCTTTTTAAAGCCTTTTATTAAAAAGGCGCCCGTGCATGCGTGCCAAAAATCGCTTGCCCCCCCTCTCGGCTTGCCAAAATTGCTTGCCCCCCCTTTCGTCTCGCCAAAATTTCTTGCCCCCCCCCCCCCCATTTTACCCTCCCCCCAGGGCTCATAATTATTGCAGAGCCCCTTAAGTGCTGTTTCATGTGTAGTTCAGCTGCATGTAGGCTTACCTAGGTAAGAGACTGCCATAAAGTCAAAGGTCACTATAGTTGGGATACGCTAAGTACTGTGACGATCCCACTTTGTCAGGATAGCGACGAGATATCACACGGCACTGAACTGAGCGAAATATCCGTTAAATTTCTCATGCAGAATTAGTTTATATGCCGAACTTATAGTACTGGGAATCATTAGCTCATATTTATTCAGCAGATTGAGCAGAAGCGTCTGGCGGGAATTGTTGAAGTGACATTTGGGAGGAGATTTTGTGAGAATTGTTAATAACCTAAATAGTTCGATTTGCGTGGTAGGCCTATACCGGCCGTGTATAATTCGAATTGCGTATAGTGCAAGATGATGGTAATAATAAATCTAGAAACAATGCCACATGGAACACCAAGATAGTGGTGTGAATTTCTGAATCTTGCACAGCAACATATATCTTTCATTGGCTGATTTGTTGGTCATAAGGGACGCACCATTATAGACTTCAAGGTGGGGGTTTAGGAAGTTTAAAAAAAGACCTTCCCCCACTCCATGAGCAAACAAACTTTCCCCACCAACACTAGAAACAAAAACTTTCCCCACTTAATTGTGTATAAATGCATGAAATTAAAAAATTAAAAAACTTGCCGCTGGAACTTTTCCCCGACTCCAATTCCCCAACCCCTCTTT